>NC_057806.1:414193433-414448822 GCF_018294505.1 Triticum aestivum
GCTCTCTCTGGACCCCCTCTCCCCCTCCCCTGACTCTCTTCCCCGAGCCACCCGAGAGTCGCCGTCGCCGCCGCTCGCCATAGCCACGGCCACCGACCACCACTCGTCTCGCCGACCAATCCAGAAGGACCGCATCGTCGTCCTCCTTGTCCACCCCGAGCCAAGCAACCAGGGGAGCGCTGCATCGCCGCCCCGGACGTCTTCTCCAACCTCGGTGCCGGCGATCTCCGTCGCTTGATTCGCCGCGTCCAGAGCCTCCCCGGCCCCGCCGTCTGCACCGTCCGACTCGCCGTGAGCCACTTACCTTATCCCCTAACTCCTTGTGCTCGCCCCCGTGCTGTAGCGCCGTTCCCCACGAGCCCGAAAGCTCACCGCCGCCGGCCATGCCGCCGTCGTGGCTACAGACGCCGTAGCTCGTGCCTGGGCGCGTCATAGCACTCGGGTTGCTCCCAGGAGCCCGTAGCGCCCACCAGCCCCTCCTCCCATGCACCATAGCGTCAACCCCCGCACTCACCCGAACTCCGGCGCCGCCGCGAGCGCACTTCCGGCGAGCTCCGGCGCCCCCGCCACCACCCTCCTGCTCCTTTGGATACGGGAGAGCACGGGCTACGCCCCGGTGGTCTCCACGAGTCCAGCCGCCGCCTGAAGCTCAAGTCCGGCGAGCCTCCGTCGTTGTTTAGGTCGCCGGCGGGTTAACTCCGGCCGTGCCGACGTGGCACCGTAATTAGTGGCTAATGATGCCACTAACTAACCCCCCCCCCCTCTCACTGACTACTGGGCCCACGCCCCTAACTAACACTAGTTTAATTTCTGTTTAATATTATCTAATCACTGTGGACCCACACGTCAGAGTTGACCCTGATGATGTGGATGTTGACCTGACCCCACCTGTCAGCGAGCTAAACAGCCCTGGGTCACTGACCAGTGGACCCCACTGGTCAGGTTTGACCTGGAGGTGCCCTGTTGACCTGCTGACGTCATGATGATGTCAGGCTGACGCAATAAGTATTTTCTGGAATTTAAATAAATCTTAAATGATTTAATAATTTCAGAAAATAGCTAAAACTTCAATAAATCATAGAAAATTAACCGTAACTCCAAATTAAATAATTTATATATGAAAAATTATCAGAAAAATTCAAGGAATCCATCTGTACCATTTTCATGCATGTTAGAACAACTTATAGGTGCTGTTTAGCACAAATCAATTAAAGGGCATTTATTTAATCACATATGGAGTTTGAATTTGAATTTTATATTCAAACCAACTTCATTTAATCTGTTGCTAGTTGCATTAGCTCAAAACACATTCATATTGCCATGTCATGAGCATGCATCATATTGTGCATTGCATTGATTGTGTTCCTTTCTGTGTTGCCAGTATTTGTCCCCTCTCGATAGACGTGATGCCGAGGATGTGATCGTTGACACTGATGAAGACTCAATGTTATCTTCAGAAGTGCCAGGCAAGCAAAACCCCCTTGTTCACTCCGATACAATCCTACTCTCTCGCTCCTGCTCTCTTTTACTGCATTAGGACAACACCGATTCATCTGTTACTTGCTGCGGTAGCTGAACCCCTTTATCCTTTGCATGACCTGTCATTGCCACAGTAAATAGATGAAACCCACTAGCATGAGTAGGAGTTGTTTGAGCCCTGATGTGCCTACTCATTCATGTTTGTTTGTCATGCCTGCTACTGCTTAGAGTTGAGTCAGGTCTGATTCATCGGGGATGAATCAGAGGCGTGTGAACATGTCCTACTGTGTGTGAGCTAAGTGTGTGAACACGATTTGGTAAAGATAGCGGTGAGAGGCCATGTAGGAGTACATGGTGGGTTGTCTCATTGTAGCCGTCCTCAGGAACTGAGTTCTGTGTTTGTGATCCATGATTCAGTTACTACCATACATTGGGCCCTGAAATATGACCCCGCTCGACTTCTTATTCACCCTAGTCCTCTGTCCAGGAGTTGCAAGTAGTTTCTGGTGTTTGTAGCTTACTGGAGGCCGTGGACAGCGCTGACCGTAGGGGTGGGCTGTGATGCGGTAGGTACGTGGCACGGTGTACCGGATGCCCGTTTGGTATCTCGGGAACCCTGTTCACATCGTTTGGGGCTGTGAGCGACACTCTGGCCGGATCTCCTCATGGATGGAACCCGAATAGGCGATAAACCTGGACTAGAGACTTGAGTGTTTAGGTAGGTCGTGGTCTACACCCACGTCGGCTTTCGCTTGAAGTCTGCCGAGCACATGTCGTGTGCAGACGCTAAGTGGTGGAAACATGTATGAAGAAGTACACCCCTGCAGGGTTAACATCATCTATTCAAATAGCCGTGTCCGCGGTAAAGGACTTCTGGGTTGCTTATATCAGTTCATAGACAAGTGAAAGTGGATACTCTAAAATACGCAAGATAAGCGTGAGTGCTATGGATGGCGTTCTCGTAGGGAGACGGGAGCGGATCCATAGTGGTGTATTGATATGGTGAATATGTGGACTCGTGTGCGCCACCTCAAAAGAGTTACATTGCAGTCGTAGTTTAGGATAGCCACCGAGTCAAAGCTGGCTTGCTGCAGTTAAACCCCATCATCCCTTTGTTGATAATGATGCATATGTAGTTAGTTCTGATGTAAGTCTTGCTGGGTACATTTGTACTCACGTTTGCCTATTTTATGTTTTTGCAGAGAGACTTCAGTCTCACTAGTAATTCCGCGTGGTCTTCGACGTTTAGCTTGATACCTCAGCTACGCTCTTGTGCCCTCGGCAGGATCTGGTAGATAGTCAGGTTTCTCGGCCTTTTTCATTTATAGATGTCTGTACTCAGACATGATAGCTTCCGCTTGTGCTTTGATTTGTATGCTCTGAGTGTTGGGTCGTGAGACCCCTGTTTGTAATATCTCGCTCCTCGGAGCCTATTGAATAAATTACTTGAGTCGTAGAGTCATGTTGTGATGCCATGTTGTATTTGCACATATCGAGCATATTGTGTGTATGTTATTGAAATGCTTGGTATGTGTGGGATCTGACCATCTAGTTGTTTATCTTTAGTAGCCTCTCTTACGGGGAAATGTCTCCTAGTGTTTCCACCGAGCCATGGTAGCTTGCTACTGCTCCGGAACACTTAGGCTGGCCGGCATGTGTCCTTTTTCGTTCCTGTGTCTGTCCCTTCGGGGAAATGTCACGCGATGAATACCGGAGTCCTGTTAGCCCGCTACAGCCCGGTTCACCGGAGTCCTGCTAGCCCAGTGCTACAGTCTGGATTCACTCGCTGATGACCGACACGTTCGATGCTGGGTCATGGATGCCTGTCCCTGTAAGTTTGTGCCACTTTGGGTTTACGACTAGCCATGTCAGCCCGGGCTCCTTATCATATGGATGCTAGCGACACTGTCATATACGTGTGCCAAAAGGCGCAAACGGTCCCGGGTAAAGGTAAGGCGACACCCGTGGGAATACCGTGCGTGAGGCCGCAAAGTGATATGAAGTGTTACATGCTAGATCTATGTGGCATTGAGTCGGGGTCCTGACAAGAGCGCTGCAGAGAAACATTGTTTTAGCGACTGCAAGAGCTGAAGTGCGGAGAGGCGGTGTTTTAATCGCTCGCCCTGCTCTGCCAAAGCACGCACCATCCAGGTGGCAATGGAAGTCGAGAGAGATAGACGCAGAGCGGGGCACAGGAAGCGATTTCTTTGTCTCATGGCAGCAACCGCGCATTAATCCAGCCGCCACAACCACACCAATGTGACATTAATCTCTATATTTACCATGTTTATTTTTTCACCGACATAAATGCAGTCCCAACGAATACACGAAGCTAGAGCTAGGCAGGCTTCTAAAGCTCAAGCCAACACACACCACTGGCAAGCCGCCGCTAACCACCACACGCACACAAAATTGCGTAGGAGGGCGAGGTCCATACAAGAGCACGCACAGCAGCTGATCCCACTTTACTTCGCTTGTGGAGGCGCATCTGCACGCAAGGACCTAGCCTGGCCCATAATGTCCAGTCAGCCCTATGGATCGCGCAGCACGCGACGTAGCTGTGGTGTCGTTGCTGCAGGGAGCAGAACAGATGCCGTAGAGTGTGATCATCGCGTGCATGCATCGGCCCTGTACCGCACCCCCCGACAGAGTGATTTTTGGTTAATGCACACAGATACACGTGTGGAGACCATGGACGTCTCCCATCCATTTAAGCATAACATCGACATATTCTTTATTCCAAACGAGAAGATAAATACATTGAGTGCCAAATAAACACACGAACGAACTAAAACACCACACACACGTATGTAAACAGTCATATTGCTAGCATATGTTTATTGAGCTTTCCTCGGTTCGCGCACTCCATTACTAAATGCGAGCATTCAATCAAGAGCTGCTCGCCTCACCCGAATCTTGTTCAATGGCAGCAAATCCATCGTACGTGCTGGAGGCAGCGTCCCCGTCATGAGAGCAGGGCGCATGCACCGAGCCGCCAGTGTTGACCAACGGGTCGTGTTCCCCAACCAGCTCGCACCCAAACCCAGTCACCACGACCTGGTGACATTGAAATTTTTTGTTAGTAGGGGAAAAGAAAATTTACAAGCAAGAGGAGCAAATGTTCGGAAAGAAGCCCAACATAATGGACACGGACAAAAATTTCGATCAAATACTTTTTTTGTAGAGGCAACGAAAGGATTAACAACCTTGGAGAGCGACACGCTGGCCGCCGCTGACACATTCCTACGTTGGCGCTTGACCAAACAACGGGTTCTAACAGCCGTCGCCCTCCTTTGGAACCAGACGTGCGAGCACAGCAGGCAGCCGAAACCAACTAGAGAGGAGAAAGCTGTAGGGGGCGCCATGGAGGACTGGTCTGGGAACGATGAACAAACTAGAGGGAGAGGACGAGAGAACCAACGTGTCGCCTACAAGCATCAGCAAGCAAGTGTTTAAATAGAACATGGGCGACTTACACCAACCCCCCATATGCCCCACAGTATATTCAAATGTTCAAAAAACGGAGGGCCACTCCAATCCAATCTCACAGTACCTGGAGCTGAACCTCATGGACTCATCAATTCCTGATAGCACCCGTACTACAGACGACCTGCTACCATCGCCACTTGCCCAGGAAAGTAGGCACGTATCATAATTTGCATTGACAGAAAAAGATTCCACAAATAGGAAAGGGCATGGTACAACACTGAGCAAGCATATCAACTCATTTTCAAAATCACAGGGCGAATGGTCGAAGCAGGAAAACTAAACATAACATGATTACATCATTTTTGACATCCCCATCACAGTTATGACATAACTTATTCGAAAATCAATATCACACGTCCAAACTAGGTCTATCAGCATGAAAATCCAATTACAGTCCTTACAGCGCCACACAACACTCATTGCAAAAACAAATCACAGTCACAAATTATGCCTAACTGCGGGAAATCAAACTACTCAAATTATGGGTAACTACAACAGATCACAACGTCATTTTTGTCCCATCGGTTTTAAGTTTCAAGGACCTGCACCAAATGTTGATCCGAACATCACTCAACTGGACCGTCGTGAGGCCTCTTCACGAATGGCAATACTGGGTTGAAGCAACTTGTTTTCTTGTGCCCAACTACACCACAATTGCCGCAGGTAGGTATTTTGCAAGGTTTCTTCGGAAGATCACCCCGGCGGGGGCACGTCGTGCTCTTGTGCCCTTTCTCCCTACAAACCGTACAAAACCTCGACCGCGCGTCCTTGACCTCATATCCAGGCTTGTTCCTTACTGTGGTTGGCCTACCCTTCTGCTTCTTCCTATCGGGAGGCAGCAACGTCGACAGTGAGAGGCTTGAGCCAGCTTCCCCTGAAACAGAATTAAGTCCACACTCGGTGGAGATGAACATCTGAGAACACATGTCGTCTGGGTGTGAGGAACCTGATCCCACATCCTGACTGGGATTGGCTGAATCCCTGATTTGAGTTTGGTCCACCAAACTTTTGCCATCCTTGATGGGTGCCAAAACAGTCAACTCCGCCTTGCCTGCGATCAATATGGCCATTGCTCTGTCGAATGCATCCACGTTGCTATCCCCTAGCTGCACAAACTCGAGAGCGGTCAGGTGTAGTGCTGTATGCCTGTAGGAGGATAACCGCGGAGGGCCTTGATCCTTTTGGTAATGGAGAAGGTGGAGTGGCAAATTGTCGTGGGCATCTACTATCCACCTCTTGAGAACATGGAAACTGGGTATTTTTCTCACCCCCAGATGAATTAGGACCTGCTACAATGCATGTGGGATAAATAACATCAGAGCCAGAAGACGGAAGTCTGGATAAATCATTGTGAAGAAACTGTTTTTAGTGAGGTCTCTCTAACATGGAGGTGGGCTGGTAGTAATTACCTTGATAGCATGGCAACAAAGCATCCCCATGTGCTCGAAGAGCCCACATTCGCAGGTAAACCTAGCGCCGCCATCATGGACACTTACCACATGCATTTTGCGGCCCCACTTCTCTCGCTTCTCAGCTTCGACGTGCCGAACTTTGTAGGTGATGCCTCGCTCAACTTCTTCAACATCATACCGACCAGACCGATACAAAGCTTGGCCGAACATTACGTACATCGTCCGTGTATATACCTGGCTTGCATGCTCCTCCAACGGGTAATTGTATCTGAGAACTATCCTGCCCTATTAAAATGCAGAAACAAAAAAATGTCGGCAAGAATGGAATTCAGGAACATATGATGTATCTTGTTGTAGGCTGCACAAAGTTTTGCTTAGCACCCACCAGCCTCGTTCTTTTCTCTTGGAAACCTTCTTAGGCTTCTCGGTCAAACTGCAGTTTGCTGTATTACTTCACAAAAAGGTTCATGGGGCATGCAGGCGGGATGTAGCCCTTCCACAAATGGTTTGCACTCTCGCTTCTTTGCGTACTAATTTGCTTCGCACAGAACTTCCCACTAAAATAAGGCTTCGCCCACTTGTGCCGAACCTCGAAAATCTGGATCAGGAACGTGTTGTTGTGAAGCTTGTATTTGTCAAGCAGCTCAGCCCAAGCTGCTTCAAACTCGTCCACAGTGAGCATCTCATTGACCACCTTGTACAGCGCAGCCCTGAAATCACTGCTTTTTGTGTAATGCGGCCCCAGGTGCTCCTTCGCCTTCCGTAGCACATGCCACTTGCACCAGCGATGTGTAGCATCCGGCATCGTTTGTTGTATAGCCACCTCCATCGCACGCGCTTGATCTGCAAGCAGAAAACAATGGTCGGGTGTGTAACTTATAATGAAGAACAGGACTACCCGCTAAACACGGCCATGGGGATCCTTTTTCCGGGTTTTTGGTGTGATACAGAGGTGGCAAATCAGGAAATCATAGGGCAACAAACAAACCTGTTAGTATCGTTTTTGGAGGTTTGCCACCCATCAGCCTGATGAATTCGGTGAATACCCGTTTGAAACTCTCGATCGTTTCCTCTCTCATCATGACCACGCCCATGAAGATACTCTGGAAGTGATTGTTGACCCCCACAAATAGCCCGAAAGGCATGTCGTACAGATTTGTCTTGTACGTAGTGTCGAACGTTATGACATCCCCGAAATTGTGGTACTGCATCTTACTTCTACCATTGGTCCACAACAGGGTTTTTATCTTGCTTTCCTTATCAACCTCAACAACACATGAAAACTCTGGATCATTTGACCCCAGCTCAGAGAATGCATCCATAGTCTTCCGCACATCATCATCCGCCTGCTCCTTGCTAAGCTTCCCACAGAAAGTCCTAAGGCACCTCTTTGTGAACGGGACGTTCTCCATACGCCCAAACAGGCTCCCAATGATGGTGTATACCTTCCCCAAATTTACATTGTTCTGGCGCAACTGTTTCACGAGATCTCTTGTGTATGTGTCAATGTGCCGGTGTGAGGGCCAATGCAGCTTCTCAGCATGAGTCCGTAGCATTTCATGGTTGTGGGAGGCGCGATTTTCAGATACATACCGGCCACCATCATCTATCCGGTGCAACTGAAGCATGGTAGCGCAATTGCTCCTCATTGACGAGTTGTTCTCCCTTTCTGGTTTGCCCTGATATTATTTTTCAAAGCAAAAAACAGCCAAAGATGTGTCAGATCATATTTGCATAGAAGAAGGCACGCACGCACACGAATCATGAATAAGAAGCAAAGCAGGGGGCTTACAGCGCAGCCACACACAATCTCCTGCATACACTTCATCCCATTGACATTATGCCTGCTCTTGCTGTAGCGAATCCCAAAGCCAACCTCCCATGAATGTAGATTGTAGAATTCATACGCCTCTACCAACGAATCAAAAATAGTGCCAAGCACAGGGTTCACGACTACCTCAGTACCCCTATCAGCGAACCCTCGAATAGCAGCTTCCAGTGGCGACACACGATCAGCTACTACAGCCCTCTCGTCTGGCGCAAGAGGACCTCTTGGCCTGCAGTTTGAAAAGCAGAACCAGCATAGTTACAAAAACTAACTACCATGAAAAGCAAAATTAAAAAGAGCCCAAAATGCTGCAACACGATTTCATAATTACAGAATCGATTCTAGGACCTTTTCCCGGCAGGGTTGATTCAGACTATATTCTCCCCCCATGCCATACATTCATACTGCCGAAAAAAAATCACCAAACTTCTACGGATTAGATTGCACTAAGTACTCCCTCCCACTTGCATTTGTTTTGAACACTCAATAATGACGACATGCCATTGGATGGTCAGCTTAGGGACTGAAAACTATGGTCACAGTGACTTAAGCATACAAGTAAACTGGTCCCCAGCAGCAGCAATTTCAATCATCCTATGTCGATGGGACTTAAACCGGTTTTTTCATTCAGTGGCAAGGATAATTTTCACCATAATCGAATGAACGGGTAGGGCTTATGGGAAAGCGGTAAGATCTTTTCAGCCAGGGATGATCGAGCATCAGTTTTTTATACCCAATTCGGCCAAACTAATGAAACTTCTCTCATCAGCTCGTATGAATGCTATCAAGAGAAACACACATTTGGCCCAGGCGACAGCAAAATTCGTATGTACCTGCGCTTCTAGCCTACGTGGATGGTGGTGTTCGCCGAAGCCGGGGCGCTGTGATGTGCGAACTGCACGGCGCAGCTTGAGACGAAGGCCGGCGTCCCGTTGCTGCCCAGTACCGACGGCAGGACCATGCCTCCAGAACTGAATGGCATGCACGAATCCGCCGGGCCACTGCGGGCGCTGGAATGGACGGAGTTGTTCGAGATGACGGCTGGAGTCGCCAATCCCGACGCCACATCCCCGCCTCCAGAGCTGAAGGTCTTGCATGATGCCCTGGAATATTCGCCATCAACCAGCCCAACCCTTGATCGAACTGAAGCACGTCCGGCAAGACTGGGCCGATGGCCGAATCCGACGAGCCAGCGGGTAAATCGGGCACAACGTCGCCGCCCCCACCCACAACGCACGGCGCCTCATGCGCACTTGCAACCCTAGCAGCCAAGATAGATCTGCAGCACCGGGGACCGGCACGAGCTCGTTAGATCAAGATTTTGACCAAGAACAACTTAATAGGAAGGGGATTCACTAACCCAGAGGCCAACGCCGTCGGCATCGTTGCTCCGGAGATCGGCATGAGCAGATCCAGGGGAAGGAGGAAGCACACCGGCTGTTATCGCGGCTCACCTTGTTCTTCGCCCGACAAGAACGGGAAAGGGACTTGTGCGAGAAGAAGCGCATGCGCCTAATCCTTGTCGCCACCAGTCTAGTACGTTTACAGCTAGTCTGGGTCGCCGGCCTCGTGGGACAGGGAAGCAACGCCCCCACATTGTACGTCCTGCACAGCACGCCCACTTTTCACTGTCGGATAAGTACCACGTCCCGGCCCCACGACACCGACGTGCGGCAGGGTATTTGCATGTATCACGCGTTGTATCTTCACTTTACCCATTTTGTTAATCAAGCAGCACGCATCACCACGTCGCACGCGACCGGCCGGATAACTGCGTGCAGCTGCCGCTGCGTGCAGTTCGTCCACTCTCGTGTCCACCATGTATATATCATATGATGAGGTGGTGGTCCAGCGCCCTGTGGGCGGTGGTTCCTGCTCTTCTACATCGTCGTACATGCCGTCGATGTCTTCGGAGCTGAAATCAAGCATGTCGGTTAAGTCGTCGACAGTGGCTATTAAGTAGGTGGTGGGTGGGGAATGAGTTTCTTCGTCGTCCGCTTCCCACTCAAGCCGGACATAGTTCGGCCAAGGGTCTCCTGACAAGGAGAGAGATTTCAATGAGTTTAGCAAGTCGCCCAAGGGCGAGTGCTGAAAGATATCCGCGGAGGTGAACTCCATGATCGGTGCCCAATCAGATTCGATAGGCACGGACGCGGGCGGTTCAGAGCCTGTGGCCGGGGATGAATCCAAGGGTCCAGCAACACAGGTCTCATAGGGGGTGAAGTCAGTATTCGGCTCTATCGCCGCTGAGTGTGCGGCCTCCGTGGCGGGGTCTATCCACACATCCTCGGACGGTATGATCTGCTCCGGATCAAAGGCTGGAGTAGCCATAGGTGCGATCTCCCGAACACCGTCCGACGGCAGAGCTAAGTCATGCATGTCGATACTGTGCGACGCACCCAACATGGGCTCGAATCCGTCGAAGATCAAGTCTTCGCGGATGTCGACGGTGTAGTTTAAGCTTACAAACCTGACCTGATGGCCAGGGGTGTAGCTCTCGATCTGCTCCAGATGGCGAAGCGAGTTGGCCTGCAGTACAAAGCTGCCGAATACGAAGATCTGTCCGGGCAAAAAACCTCACCATGGATCGCACCGTTGCCGATGATCGAAGGAGCCATCAAGCCTTATGGCGACGACACAGCAGAACTCTCAATGAAAGCACCAATGTCGGTGTCAAAACCGGCGGATCTCGAGTAGGGGGTCCCAAACTGTGCGTCTAAGGCGGATGGTAACAAGAGGCAGGGGGCACAATGTTTACCCAGGTTCAGGCCCTCTCGATGGAGGTAATACCCTACGTCCTGCTTGATTGATCTTGATGATATGAGTATTACAAGAGTTTATCTACCACGAGATCGTAGAGGCTAAACCCTAGAAGCTTGCCTATGGTATGATTGTTCTTGTCCTACGGACTAAACTCTCCGGTTTATATAGACACCGGAGGGGGCTAGGGTTACACAGAGTCGGTTACAAGGGAGGAGATCTACATATCCAAATTGCCAAGCTTGCCTTCCACGCAAAGGAGAGACCCACTCGGACACGGGACGAAGTCTTCAATTTTGTATCTTCATAGTCCAACAGTCCGGCCAAAGTATATAGTCCGACTGTCCGAGGACCCCCTAATCCAGGACTCCCTCACCCATCACTTGGCCTTTCGCGGTCTGGGGGCTTGGCATGGTTGGACCCCTTAAAGGAGGTAGCCATAAGAAAAAATATCTGCTAGTCATGGTAGATAAGTTCGCAAAGTGGATAGAGGCCAAACCCGTTAAAACGGGCGAAGCCGGACCAGTGATAGCTTTATATCCGGTGTTGTGCACTGTAACGGTGTCCCACACAGCATCATCACCGACAATGGCTCCAATTTTACAGTCGATGAGGTGAAAGCCTGGTGTGCTAATCTAGGCATTAAGCTCGATTACGCCTCCGTCTATCATCCGTAAGCAATCGATCAAGTCGAACGAGCCAATGGTCTTATTATGAGCGGCATCAAACCCAGACTAGTGCGCTCTTTGAAAGAATCATACTAGCAGTGGGTTGAGGAGCTCGACTCCGTACTCTAAGGGCTGCGGACCACGCCCAATCGCACTACCGGATATACACCTTGCTTCATGGTGTACGGCGCAGAGGTTGTGTTACCCTGCGACATTATTCATGACTCACCTCGAGTGCGCATGTACGAAGAGAGAGAGGCCGAGCTTGATCTGCAAGACATCTTAGATGCCCTGGAGGAGGAGCGCGACATTGCAAAAGCCTGTTCCGCATTTTATCAATAGCAGGCCCGCAGATACCAAAGCAGAGAAGTACGGGCCAAGACTTACAATGTTGGCAAACTCGTTCTACGCTTGCCGGAGAAGAAAAAGGACAAACTGAAGCCCAAGTGGGAGGGTCCCTTCATCATTGACGAAGTTCTCACTCGAGGAGTGAGGGAGTCCTGGATTAGGGGGTCTCCGGACAGCCAGACTGTTGGACTATGAAGATACAAGATTGAAGACTTCGTCCCGTGTCTGGATGGGACTCTCCTTGGCGTGGAAGGCAAGCTTGGCAATACGGATATGTAGATCTCCTCCCTTGTACTGACTCTGTGTAACCCTAGCCCCTTCGGTGCCTATATAAACCGGAGGGTTTAGTCCATAGGACAACAACAATCATACCATAGGCTAGCTTCTAGGGTTTAGCCTCTACGATCTCGTGGTAGATCAACTCTTGTAATACTCATATCATCAAGATCAATCAAGCAGGAAGTAGGGTATTACCTCCATCGAGAGGGCCCGAACCTGGGTAAACATCGTGTCCCCCGCCTCCTGTTACCATCCGCCTTAGACGCACAGTTCGGGACCCCCTACCCGAGATCCGCCAGTTTTGACACCGACATTGGTGCTTTCATCGAGAGTTCCACTGTGCCGTCACCGTAAGGCTTGATGGCTCCTTCGATCATCGGTAACGATGCGGTCTAGGGTGAGGTTTTCCTCCCCGGGCAGATCTTCGTATTCGGCGGCGTCGCACTGCGGGCCAACTCGCTTGGCCATCTGGAGCAAATTGAGAGCTACGCCCTGGCCATCAGGTCAGATTCGAAAACTTAAGCTACACTGCTGACATCCGCGGAGACTTGATCTTCGACGGATTTGAGCCCATGTCAGGTGCGCTGCACAATCATGACGAGCATGACATAACTCTACCATCGGATAGTGTTCGGGAGATCACACCTGCAACTACTTCGGCCCTCAATCTGGAGCAAATTGCGCCATCCGAGGACGAGGGGGATAGACCCCGCCATGGAAGCCGCACTCTCAGTGGCGATGGAGCCAGATACTGACTTCACCCCTAACGAGAGCCATGTTGCTGAACCACTGGATTCGTCTCCGGCCATAGACTCCGAGCCGCCTACGTCCGTGCCTATCAAATCCGATTGGGTGCCGATCATGGAGTTCACGTCTGCGGATATCTTTCAGCACTCACCTTTCGGCAATGTGCTAAATTCATTAAGGTCTCTCTCCTTATCAGGAGATCCTTGGCCGAACTATGTCCGGTTAGAATGGGATGCAGACGATGAAGAAATTCGCTGCCCACCCACCACTCACTTAGTAGCCTCTGTCGACGATTTAACCGACATGCTCGATTTCGACTCCGAAGACATCGACGGCATGGACGACGATGCAGGAGAGGAACAGGAACCAATGCCCACAGGGCGCTGGACAGCCACTTCACCACATGACATGTACATGGTGGATACACCCAAAGAAAACAACGACAAAGAACGGCAGGATGCAGCGAAGAATAGCTCCCTCGAGAAGCAAGCAAAGCGTCGGCATAGGCGCCGCTCAAAGTCCTGCCTCGGCTAAAACAGCGATAACAGCGCAAGAGAAAATAACACTCCAGTCGACTCCAGAAGAAACGACGACCACATTGACCCAGCGGCAGAGCACGATGAAACTGCAAACGGCGAACATAATACGGATCTGATGTCCGAACACGGTGATGCCGAGGATAAACCTCATCAACCCCCCTCTGGGGAGGAAAACAGTCCGGACGAAGCTGCACACATCATCCCAGAAATGCACTTGGAACAAGAGAACCTCCGCAGAAGGCTTATTGCCACAGCGAGGAGTCTGAAGAAGTAGAAGCAAAGGCTTAAGGCCACATAAAATACGCTCAACAGTAGGTGGAACAAAGTGCTCGACAACGAAGAAAAGTATGGTGGAAGTTACCACACAAAGAGCTATCCAAAGCGCAAGCTATTACCTGAATTCAACGATGAGGCCTTAGAGCACACACAGCCGAAAAATAAAACGCCCAACCGGCCGGATCAACCACCTTGTGACCGCGATAGAGCGGCTAACAAGGCCGCACATAAGTCAACACACGATCTACGTGAGGACTTGCGCCAAAAAATCCAGTATGACCAGATCCATCTATGTATCTAGTAAGCGCTCTCCGGCACAAAATCTCAACCGAATACTACAACCGTCCGAATGCCATGATACATCCAAATACAGGGGTGCCGCACACCCCCTATGTTTCACCTATGAGGTGCTGGACCACGAATTTCCAGAAGGATTCAAACCAGTGAACATAGAGGCGTACGACGGGACCACAGACCCTGGGGTCTAGATTGAGGACTTTATCCTCCATGTCCATATGGCTCGCGGAGACGATCTCCACGCCGTCAAATACTTGCCCCTCAAGCTTAAAGGACCAGCTTGGCACTGGCTGAAAAGCCTCCCCGAAAACTCAATTGGAAGTTGGGAGGAGCTCGAGGATGCTTTCCGGGCTAATTTTCAAGGGACCTATGTCCGACCTCCGGATGCAGACGATTTAAGTCATATAATTCAACAGCCCGGAGAGTCAGCCGAAAGCTTTGGAACAGGTTTCTCACTAAGAAGAACCAAATTGTCGACTGCCCGGATGCCGAAGCCTTAGCAGCTTTCAAGCACAGCGTCCGAGACGAATGGCTCGCCAGACACCTCGGCCAAGAAAAACCGAGAACAATGGCAGCCCTGACAAGCCTCATGACCCGCTTTTGCGCGGGCAAAGATAGCTAGTTAGCCCGCAGTAGCACCAGCGACCCAAGCACATCCGAAGTCAGGGATGGCAATGGAAAACCACGACGCAGTAAAAGAAAGCGTTGAAATAAAGAAGACAGCCCAGATAATACGACGGTAAACGCCGGATTCAGGGGCTCTCGACCAGGTCAGCGGAAAAAGCCTTTCAAAGGCAGCAGAGATGGACCTAAACAAGATTCTAGACAAACTATGTCAAATTCATGGCACCCCCGATAAACCTGCAAATCACACCCATAGAGAATGTTGGGTCTTCAAGCAGGCCGGTAAGCTAAACGCCAAACACAAGGGGAGGGAGACACCAAGTGAAGACAAGGACGAACCTCGCCAGCAAAGCCCTGGAGGACAGAAAAATTCCCACCAGAGGTTAAGACAGTAAACATGATCCACGTGACGAAGAGGAGAAGCAAACATGCACTCCAAGACATACGCGTCGTAGAGCCCATCACCCCTAAGTACAACCCCTGGTTACCATCTCACACGAGTCCTTATGGACGGCGGCAGTGGTCTAAATCTGATATATCAGGACACAATCCGCAAAATGGGGATAGACCCGACAAAAATCAGCCACAGTAATACTACCTTCAAGGGAGTAATACCAGGCCCAGAGGCCCGCTCCACGGGCTCTCTAATACTAGAGGTTGTATTTGGTTCACCCGACAACTACCGAAGTGAGAAGTTAGACTTCAACATTGCTCCATTCCGAAGCGGCTATGAAGCACTACTCGGAAGAACAGCTTTCACTCGTTTTAATGCGGTACCACATTACACTACTCTTAAGCTTAAGATGCCTGGTCCACGTGGCACCATCACAATTAGTGGAAATATCGAGCGTTCTCTACGCGCGGAAGAACGTGCGGCGGCTTTAACAGCCGAGCACTAGACGGCCTCACCAAGCAGAATAAATGACAGGTCGTCAAGACCACGGACACGGTTAGACGAGTCCGGCGCATCACTAGATATACCTGAGATTCGTTTGATGGTTAAACCCTCATAGACGGTACCAGGGGCTTCCCGCGTGTAATCGAGGTTCGGCTCAACTTGACTTTTCTTGAATTGTAATGGTTTATCGAGAATAATGTCAGGACCCCGACTCAATGCCACATAGATCTAGCATGTAACACTTCATATCACTTTGCGGCCTCACGCACGGTATTCTCACGGGTGTCGCCTTACCTTTACCCGGGACCGTTTGCGCCTTTTGGCACACGTATATGACAGTGTCGCTAGCATCCATATGATAAGGAGCCCGGGCTGACATGGCTAGTCATAAACCCAAAGTGGCACAAACTTACAGGGACAGGCATCCATGACCCAACATCGAACGTGTCGGTCATCAGCGAGTGAATCCAGGCTGTAGCACTGGGCTAGCAGGACTCCGGTGAACCGGGCTGTAGCGGGCTAACAGGACTCCGGTATTCATCGCGTGACATTTCCACGAAGGGACAGACACAGGAACGAAGAAGGACACATGCCGGCCAGCCTAAGTGTTCCGGAGCAATAGCAAGCTACCATGGCTCAGTGGAAACACTAGGAGACATTTCCCGGTAAGAGAGGCTACTAAAGATAAACAACTAGATAGTCAGATCCCACACATACCAAGCATTTCAATAACATACACACAATATGCTCGATATGTGCAATACAACATGGCATCACAAAATGACTCTACGACTCAGTAGTTTATTCAATAGGCTCCGAGGAGCGAGACATTACAAACATGGGTCTCATGACCCAACAATCAGAGCATACAAGTCAAAGCACAAGCGGAAGCTATCATGTCTGAGTACAGACATCTATAAATGAAAAAGGCTGAGAAGCCTGACTATCTATCAGATCCTGCCGAGGGCACAAGATCGTAGCTGAGGTATCAAGCTAAACGTCGAAGTCCAAGCGGAACTACTAGTGAGACTGAAGTCTCTCTGCAAAAACATAGAATAGGCAAACGTGAGTACAAATGTACCCAGCAAGACTTACATCAGATCTATCTACACATGCATCATTATCAACAAAGGGGGTGGCGGAGTTTGACTGCAGCAAGCCAGCTTTGACTCGGTGGCGATCCTAAACTACGACTGCAAGCGACTCTTTTGAGGTGGCGCACACGAGTCCACATATTCACCAACCAATACACCACTATGGATCCGCTCCCATCTCCCTACGAGAACGCCATCCATAGCACTCACGCTTATCTTGCGTATTTTAGAGTATCCACTTTCACTTGTCTATGAACTGATATAAGCAACCCAGAAGTCCTTTTCCGCGGACACGGCTATTCGAATAGATGATGTTAACCCTGCAGGGGTGTACTTCTTCACACACGCTCTCACCACTTACCGCCGTTTACACGACATGTACTCGGCAACCTTCAAGCGGAAGCCCAACGTGGGTGTCGGCCACGGCCTGCCTAAACACTCAAGTCTCTAGTCCAGGTTTATCGCCTATTCGGGTTCCATCCATGAGGAGATCCGGCCGGAGTTTCGCTCACAGCCCCAAACGATGTGAACAGGGTTCCGTGACACCAAACGGGCGCCCGGTTTACCCGGCCACGTGCCTACCGCATCACAGCCCACCCCTACGGTCAGCGCTGCGCACGGCCTCCAGCATACTACAAACACCAGAAACTATTTGCAACTCCTGGACAGAGGACAAGGGTGATCAAGAAGCCGAGAGGGTCCATTGGTTTCGGGCCCAATGCGTGGTAGTAGCTGAATCATGGATCACAAACACAGAACTCAGTTCCTGAGGACGGCTGCAATGAGACAACCCACCATGTACTCCTACATGGCCTCTCACCGCTACCTTTACCAAATCGTGTTCACACACTTAGCTCACACACAGTAGGACATGTTCACACGCCTCTGATTCATCCCCGATGAATCAGACCTGACTCAACTCTAAGCAGTAGCAGGCATGACAACAAGCATGAATGAGTAGGCACAACAGGGCTCAAACAACTCCTACTCATGCTAGTGGGTTTCATCTATTTACTGTGGCAATGACAGGTCATGCAAAGGATAAAGGGGTTCAGCTACCGCAGCAAGTAACAGATGAATCGATGTTGTCCTAATGCAGTAAAAGAGAGCAGGAGCGAGAGAGTGGGATTTTATCGGAATGAACAAGGGGGTTTTGCTTGCCTGGCACTTCTGAAGATAGCATTGAGTCTTCATCAGTGTCAACGATCACATCATCGGTATCACGTCTATCGCGAGGGGACAATTACCGGCAACATAGAAGGGAACACAATCAATGCAATGCACCATATGATGCATGATCATGACATGGCAAAATGAATGTGTTTTGGGCTAATGCATCTAAAACCAGATTAAATGAAGTTGGTTTGAATCCAAGATTCAAATTCAAACTCCATATGTGGTTATTTAAATGTCATTCACTTCATTTGCCCTAAACAGTAGTGATAAGTTGTTTTAACATGCATGAAAATGATACAGATGGATTCCTTGAATTTTTCTGATAATTTTTCATATATAAATTATTTAATTTGGAGTTACGGTTGAATTTCTATGATTTATTGAAGTTTTAGGCATTTTCTGGAATTTCCTGATTATTTTTAAATCCAGAAAATGATTTATTGCGTCAGCACTAGGTCATGCTGATGTCAGCAGGTCAACTAGGCGGGTCCAGGTCAAACCTGACCAGTGGGGTCCACTGGTCAGTGACTGGGGCTGGATAGTGCCAATGACAGGTGGGGCCGGGTCAACAGACACGTCAGCACGGTCAAAGCTGACGTGTGGGCCCATGGTGGTTAGGTTAACACTTAACAGAAAATAATAAAGATTAACTAAGGCGTGGGGCCCATACGTCAGTGGCTCTGGGGAGGGTTAGCTGGGTCATTAGTGGTTAACTAGACCGGGGTTAGGCCGACGGCTCGTCGCCGGCGAGGTCAGTGGCGGCGGAGCGCGTCGGGTTTCGCCCACAGGCGACCATTTGGACGGCGGATTGGTCCTACGCGTAGCTGGGGGTCGCGCGCGTCTGGTAGTGCAAGTGGGAGGAGCTGGGGTGGAGCGGGCTCGCCGGAGTCGAGCTCGTGGCGGCGGCCGGAGTTCGGGCAACGGCGGGTTCGGCGCTATGGTGCATGGGAGGAGGGGTTGGTGGGCGCTACGGGCTCCTGGGAGTGCTCTGAGTACGTCTGCGTGCTCGGTTTGGACGGAGGTGAACCAAAACGACGACGGCGACAAGTCCGGCGCCGGTGAGGTCTCGGTCTCGACGGAAACGACGGATACGACGAGCTAATGGACATGGGAGAAGGGGGGGTCGGTAGAGGAGCTCACGGCGGATGCAGGGGTGGCTTCGGCGTGCTCGGGGAAGCACCGGAGCCGGCGAATTTGACGAAGATGGCCGGCGGTCCCGAGGTTGAAGAAGGCATCGAGGGCGGTGTTGTGGCACGTCCGGGGCCTCGTGGCTCGTTGAGGAGGTAGAGGGAGGACCGACGGAGCTTCCTGGGGCGTCGGTGAGCCGTGGGGTGGCCGGTAGCCACGGTGGCTCTCGTCGGTGGCGGCGGCTCCGTTCGGTCGCGGGAGGGGAAACAGAGGAGCGAGGGGGAGGGAGGTCCAGAGAGCGAGGGGGAAGTGAGAGGGGGTCGGGGCTGCGTGGCGTCGCGGAAGGGACCAGGGAAGGAGGAGGCAGCCAGGCAGGGAGGAGGTGGCCTCCTCGGCCGCGCGCGTGCGAGCACGCAGCTGCTCCCACTGGCAAGAGGAAGACGACAGGGGGGGAGTAGCGGTGGCGGGCTGGGCCGCGCTGGGCCGGTCCTGTTGGGCCACCAGGTGGCTTCACAGGTAAGTCCTTCTCTCTTTTATTATTTACTGTTTTCTATTTTCTGTAGTTTGTTTTGATTTAGTTTAGCAACTAAATCATTTAAATAAATTCTGTAGATTTTTATGTGGCTTGCTAAAATATATACAAAGCCACTCACCAACCTCCAGAATTATTGGAGTCATATTTAATATATATTTAAATATAAATCCAAAGCAAATAGTTATTGGATTAATTCAAATGACCAAAATAATTATCTCTGTGACTCCAAAAATATTGGTTTAAATTTTACCTCTTACCAATATTTCCATGGAATAACAGGAACATTTTCTTGGACACATTTGAGAAGATTTAATTGTTGGTTATTTTTAGAGGTTTCTGAGGCTTTGAAAATTCCTCAATTCAAATTTCATTTGAAATAAAACATGATGCTCACAAGAGGTCTAGCCTAGTGCATAACAGGACCAGGGATGTGACAACTCACCCCCACTAAACAAAAATCTCGTCCCGAGATTCAAGCGTAGGGTAGGGTGAAGGGGAAACGCAAACTAGTATAATCTTCACGATCCAGGTTGCACTTCATAGGAACGTTGATTCGATCACCATTATTGTCTTGAAGTCTTGTTCTGAGAAATCCTGTCAACATGACATGGAGGGAAGAAGGAGACTCTAGAAGGGTCGATCTTCTCGAAGATCGAACAACTCACGATTAACTCACGGAATGAGACATAGCAACATCTCTCGAGCTGAGAGGCGAAGCACACATCCATAGGAATGGAGTGAAGCAGAGGACGAAGGTTCACTAGGTAGACCACAATTTCACGCTTAAGAAGGTGGTAATCGATTGTCAACGTAGCGAGGAGTTGAGTTGCCATGATACCATAACGATACACCTTAGGGAGGGTGACTCGTAGAGATATCCCCTTAAGTGGCAAAAAGAATTACTTTTGATTCAGAGATCATTGAAACTCTTTAAACCAGCCTAAGGCAATTCTCGAGCGATCATTTGGAGGGGGTCGGTAGAATGGCATACTCGGACTCGGATGATGTGGATTACCTTGTTGAAGACAACGTAATGGATGAATTTGCTTATCACCGGAAATGGAAGAGACCCATGGTAGAATGGCACATTGGTGGTGCAAGCTGGGAACAAAATGCAAATGCTGGGAATGATTCTGGTAACTGGGGAAGAACCCAACAATAGAGAGTGAATTCACTGTTTTGAAAAGGTCATAGCATTGCCGAGGAAGCTGAGAGCAAACCCAGTTAGTGCCGAAGACAACACCTAGCGCTTGTGCGTGCTCTCAAGAACTTGAGCATTTCCACAATCATCAAGATTTTACCAACATCCGTGTCAAGAATCCTGGCAACACAACTTGCTACCATGACGAATGATGATGGATGATGCAGATGCAAAGGAAGATAACACTTTCTCAGATTTCACCCTAGCGAGGCCAAGGAAACAAAATCTGGATGATCGACCGAGAGACATTTAGCACTCCGCTTCTAATGTTCTCCTTGATGTGCTAGCGTAACCCATTCATAAATATGGTTTGATATCTAGAACATCAAGTAAAAGGTCGGACTTCGGGATCTCAAAATCCATAGGGGCAACTAGGGAGTAAATCCTACGAAATCCCTATGGGGAGGTGGCCAACTTCCTCAATCAAGATATTATAATAACAGGTCTTCCGGCTGGGTGGTGCTGGCCACGACATCCACTTTACCAGTTATCGAGGAACCAATATTATAGTTCTTGGGAAATGTTCCAACCCATCATATCTGCCTGAGATTCAGATCTGGTTGGTGTCAGGATATTCCAGACTCATCGAGTCTAGGAAGAAAAATGAAAGTTTGCAACACAAATCGACGAGATGACGTTGCGAGATTCTCGGGGAGCGAACTACGATAGCAAGCTCCAAAACATGAGCTGGTTCTGCTACAAACATGTGAACACGCTGTCCTAGACAAACATTATCACATGGTAGTCTTCCAATAAAACACTACCGAGTTCAGGTGGGGAACCATAATCAAGGATATTGAAGTCTTGTGCATGACCTAGGATTAGCACATCAACTCCTTTTCCGTGAACAAATCAATCAGTGGCTTGGTGTGCTAGGATATACATATGGAATGGAGGTTGCAAGTCTCCGAACCACAGAATACTTCGCACGTATGCATGACCGACTTGGGATGATTCCAAAGGAGCAAAAACAAACTTTCTCGAATTCACGACGGCAACTTACATCAAAATGCACGTGAATCAAAGGAAGTCACTCCTTTCATCAAACAAGTACTTCATGAGCTAGCATGAAGAAAATGCTTTCAAAAGTTTCCAACACTAACTTAATGTTCAACAACATCATGGAGAGGATAAGAATGTTGTCAATGGGCTCAACAACAATTCATCTGGGTTCCCTTTTAGAAGGAATTCCATAGTTAAGTGAACACGGTGATAGCATTGGTCAGACCCATAAGATATAATGGCGTATGCTCGAGGGATCAACCACGAATAAGACAACATTACGAGCATCGTTGGTTCTGACTTGATTTGACGATAGCCCACACTCAAATCAAAGTATTGATAAGACGATAGGTCCAGCAACTGATCACAGGGACCAATCGATGAAGATATCATCTTTCTTCAACACATACTACACAAGAATATCCCTTTGGAACGAACTAAGTCAGGCAAGCTTTTATCTTCCAACCCTCCAAGTTGTCGTTTAGCTTAACCAACTAGTTCAGGGATATCTAACACCGATTCTTGGAGAGAAGGTGGTTCACAAGAAACCAACTTGATCACGAGCTCAACATAGCGGTCAGGTGACAACCTGGTAATACTTCCGAGAAGATCTTCGGAAATCACGAACCACCGATATGTTACTAAGCTCGAGAATAATCTCGCTTTTGAGGCAAGACGATATGATCAATAAAGCGAGGATTTGAAATAATCCTAACTCATCGATCGAGGAGTGCACCGAGAACAAGGACTAGGTAGCATGATCAACCTTAGAATGATGATTCAAAACCAACACGCTAAGAATGAAATTATTGTCCATTAACTACCAAGCAACAAGGTTGCTAGGAGTATTGAATTCACACATCACGATTCACTTGTCGGCCTTCCGGTTGCGACAACACGGAACCGAGGGATGAATAATGATGGCGAGAGGTATCACTACATCAAGAATTCACAAGAGCCGGTGCAATCCTCATGAAAATCCTGACATAAGACGGTAATACTTCAGGGTAGAACAGAATCAAAAGCTGGATTAGCAATTTGTTCTGCGGAGCACAACTTCTTTGACCCCATCCTGGATATGGAAGAGGTACTGGAGTTTGTTTCTCCTAGTCATTCCGCGATAGAATGGCTTGACGGACCACAAGAGTAATAGGCATCGATAAACGAATGCACGCATACTCTTGACTATCAATTGATAGACGAAGGTCAGAAACAACTAAGATGGGACAACTCAAAAGAACATATGATTTTCTGGGTTGTGGATGCATGGATTAGCACGTCGAACGAAGTTCAACATATTTCTTCCGGATAACCCATGCAGAAAGGTAGAACTGGCAGAGCCACAATATAGCATGGAGAACTCATCGACAGCACTCTTGTTGTCATCTTGTGGTTCAGAAGAACTCCTGCCAAGAATGGTTCATGGTAATTGGAAGAAGGATGTACCACGAACCTCGAGGACTATCGCAAGGTTACTACTATCCTAAAGGGACTAGCAAACACTATCAACATGAAGTAAGTAGAGTGAATCTCGGGTTCAAGAACCCAGGAATAGAATGCCTACTACTAAGTAGCATCACGGGATGCTTTCGAGAATGATGGCCAGAATCATCACACTGGAACACAAATCATGGCTAAATTACTAGATGATCCCCTAAGACACCTAGGGTCATAATAGTAACTCCAACATAATGTCAAGGCAATAGAATACCTCAACTCAACAATTAGTGTGATTGAGCTGGCATAAAGGAACATCGAAACCAGAGGGAAAGGATTTTGCAAATGCATCGGACTATTTAGAAACCTGGAATGACTCGGACAGCATGACGGCTGTAAATGCTCAGAAAAGATTTGAGACATTCACAAAAATGGTGGCATAACCACTCAGAAGCACAATATCAAGGTTTCGAGATCAACAATTAACATACAGAGGTAGAAACTGAACTGAGGCTTAAATCCAACAATCTTATAAGTCTACGGATTAGTAACACGTGATCCTGATAGAAAGAAGAGATAGCCTAGTTCTTAATCCCCGCAGGAAAGATAAGATGACTCAGATCAGAAGGGCATAAGGTATAAGGAGTAAAAAGAGCCTTACGTTCCATCCCACAATCAATTCCCTTATATAACTAAAGAATTTCTAGACTCAACTTCGACCAGTTTGGCTTGGTAATCCTACAGGCAGTCAAGCTCTGATACCAACGCTGTCAGGACCCCGACTCAATGCCACATCGATCTAGCATGTAACACCTCATATCACTTTGCGGCCTCACGCACGGTATTCCACGGGTGTCGCCTTACCTTTGCCCGGGACCGTTTGCGCCTTTTGGCACACGTATATGACAGTGTCGCTAGCATCCATATGATAAGGAGCCCGGGCTGACATGGCTAGTCGTAAACCCAAAGTGGCACAGACTTACAGGGACAGGCATCCATGACCCAGCATCGAACGTGTCGGTCATCAGCGAGTGAATCCAGGCTGTAGCACTGGGCTAGCAGGACTCCGGTGAACCGGGCTGTAGCGGGCTAACAGGACTCCGGTATTCATCGCGTGACATTTCCCCGAAGGGACAGACACAGGAACGAAGAAGGACACATGCCGGCCAGCCTAAGTGTTCCGGAGCAGTAGCAAGCTACCATGGCTCGGTGGAAACACTAGGAGACATTTCCCGGTAAGAGAGGCTACTAAAGATAAACAACTAGATAGTCAGATCCCACACATACCAAGCATTTCAATAACATACACACAATATGCTCGATATGTGCAATACAACATGGCATCACAAAATGACTCTACGACTCAGTAGTTTATTCAATAGGCTCCGAGGAGCGAGACATTACAAACATGGGTCTCATGACCCAACAATCAGAGCATACAAGTCAAAGCACAAGCGGAAGCTATCATGTCTGAGTACAGACATCTATAAATGAAAAAGGCTGAGAAGCCTGACTATCTATCAGATCCTGCCGAGGGCACAAGATCGTAGCTGAGGTATCAAGCTAAACGTCGAAGACCAAGCGGAACTACTAGTGAGACTGAAGTCTCTCTGCAAAAACATATAATAGGCAAACGTGAGTACAAATGTACCCAGCAAGACTTACATCAGATCTATCTACACATGCATCATTATCAACAAGGGGGTGGTGGAGTTTGACTGCAGCAAGCCAGCTTTGACTCGGTGGCTATCCTAAACTACGACTGCAAGCGACTCTTTTGAGGTGGCGCACACGAGTCCACATATTCACCAACCAATACACCACTATGGATCCGCTCCCATCTCCCTACGAGAACGCCATCCATAGCACTCACGCTTATCTTGCGTATTTTAGAGTATCCACTTTCACTTGTCTATGAACTGATATAAGCAACCCAGAAGTCCTTTTCCGCGGACACGGCTATTCGAATAGATGATGTTAACCCTGCAGGGGTGTACTTCTTCACACACGCTCTCACCACTTACCGCCGTTTACACGACATGTACTCGGCAACCTTCAAGCGGAAGCCCAACGTGGGTGTCGGCCACGGCCTGCCTAAACACTCAAGTCTCTAGTCCAGGTTTATCGCCTATTCGGGTTCCATCCATGAGGAGATCCGGCCGGAGTTTCGCTCACAGCCCCAAACGATGTGAACAGGGTTCCGTGACACCAAACGGGCGCCCGGTTTACCCGGCCACGTGCCTACCGCATCACAGCCCACCCCTACGGTCAGCGCTGCGCACGGCCTCCAGCATACTACAAACACCAGAAACTATTTGCAACTCCTGGACAGAGGACAAGGGTGATCAAGAAGCCGAGAGGGTCCATTGGTTTCGGGCCCAATGCGTGGTAGTAGCTGAATCATGGATCACAAACACAGAACTCAGTTCCTGAGGACGGCTGCAATGAGACAACCCACCATGTACTCCTACATGGCCTCTCACCGCTACCTTTACCAAATCGTGTTCACACACTTAGCTCACACACAGTAGGACATGTTCACACGCCTCTGATTCATCCCCGATGAATCAGACCTGACTCAACTCTAAGCAGTAGCAGGCATGACAACAAGCATGAATGAGTAGGCACAACAGGGCTCAAACAACTCCTACTCATGCTAGTGGGTTTCATCTATTTACTGTGGCAATGACAGGTCATGCAAAGGATAAAAGGGTTCAGCTACCGCAGCAAGTAACAGATGAATCGATGTTGTCCTAATGCAGTAAAAGAGAGCAGGAGCGAGAGAGTGGGATTTTATCGGAATGAACAAGGGGGTTTTGCTTGCCTGGCACTTCTGAAGATAGCATTGAGTCTTCATCAGTGTCAACGATCACATCATCGGTATCACGTCTATCGCGAGGGGACAATTACCGGCAACATAGAAGGGAACACAATCAATGCAATGCACCATATGATGCATGATCATGACATGGCAAAATGAATGTGTTTTGGGCTAATGCATCTAAAACCAGATTAAATGAAGTTGGTTTGAATCCAAGATTCAAATTCAAACTCCATATGTGGTTATTTAAATGTCATTCACTTCATTTGCCCTAAACAGTAGTGATAAGTTGTTTTAACATGCATGAAAATGATACAGATGGATTCCTTGAATTTTTCTGATAATTTTTCATATATAAATTATTTAATTTGGAGTTACGGTTGAATTTCTATGATTTATTGAAGTTTTAGGCATTTTCTGGAATTTCCTGATTATTTTTAAATCCAGAAAATGATTTATTGCGTCAGCACTAGGTCATGCTGATGTCAGCAGGTCAACTAGGCGGGTCCAGGTCAAACCTGACCAGTGGGGTCCACTGGTCAGTGACTGGGGCTGGATAGTGCCAATGACAGGTGGGGCCGGGTCAACAGACACGTCAGCACGGTCAAAGCTGACGTGTGGGCCCATGGTGGTTAGGTTAACACTTAACAGAAAATAATAAAGATTAACTAAGGCGTGGGGCCCATACGTCAGTGGCTCTGGGGAGGGTTAGCTGGGTCATTAGTGGTTAACTAGACCGGGGTTAGGCCGACGGCTCGTCGCCGGCGAGGTCAGTGGCGGCGGAGCGCGTCGGGTTTCGCCCACAGGCGACCATTTGGACGGCGGATTGGTCCTACGCGTAGCTGGGGGTCGCGCGCGTCTGGTAGTGCAAGTGGGAGGAGCTGGGGTGGAGCGGGCTCGCCGGAGTCGAGCTCGTGGCGGCGGCCGGAGTTCGGGCAACGGCGGGTTCGGCGCTATGGTGCATGGGAGGAGGGGTTGGTGGGCGCTACGGGCTCCTGGGAGTGCTCTGAGTACGTCTGCGTGCTCGGTTTGGACGGAGGTGAACCAAAACGACGACGGCGACAAGTCCGGCGCCGGTGAGGTCTCGGTCTCGACGGAAACGACGGATACGACGAGCTAATGGACATGGGAGAAGGGGGGGTCGGTAGAGGAGCTCACGGCGGATGCAGGGGTGGCTTCGGCGTGCTCGGGGAAGCACCGGAGCCGGCGAATTTGACGAAGATGGCCGGCGGTCCCGAGGTTGAAGAAGGCATCGAGGGCGGTGTTGTGGCACGTCCGGGGCCTCGTGGCTCGTTGAGGAGGTAGAGGGAGGACCGGCGGAGCTTCCTGGGGCGTCGGTGAGCCGTGGGGTGGCCGGTAGCCACGGTGGCTCTCGTCGGTGGCGGCGGCTCCGTTCGGTCGCGGGAGGGGAAACAGAGGAGCGAGGGGGAGGGAGGTCCAGAGAGCGAGGGGGAAGTGAGAGGGGGTCGGGGCTGCGTGGCGTCGCGGAAGGGACCAGGGAAGGAGGAGGCAGCCAGGCAGGGAGGAGGTGGCCTCCTCGGCCGCGCGCGTGCGAGCACGCAGCTGCTCCCACTGGCAAGAGGAAGACGACAGGGGGGAGTAGCGGTGGCGGGCTGGGCCGCGCTGGGCCGGTCCTGTTGGGCCACCAGGTGGCTTCACAGGTAAGTCCTTCTCTCTTTTATTATTTACTGTTTTCTATTTTCTGTAGTTTGTTTTGATTTAGTTTAGCAACTAAATCATTTAAATAAATTCTGTAGATTTTTATGTGGCTTGCTAAAATATATACAAAGCCACTCACCAACCTCCAGAATTATTGGAGTCATATTTAATATATATTTAAATATAAATCCAAAGCAAATAGTTATTGGATTAATGCAAATGACCAAAATAATTATCTCTGTGACTCCAAAAATATTGGTTTAAATTTTACCTCTTACCAATATTTCCATGGAATAACAGGAACATTTTCTTGGACACATTTGAGAAGATTTAATTGTTGGTTATTTTTAGAGGTTTCTGAGGCTTTGAAAATTCCTCAATTCAAATTTCATTTGAAATAAAACATGATGCTCACAAGAGGTCTAGCCTAGTGCATAACAAGACCAGGGATGTGACAAATAACCAATTTTTTAGCACGACAACTTTCACCTAAGTTCTTCTCTTTTACAGATGACAATTGTGTTGCACCCGTCCAGGACACAGCACAACGGAGACACAGGCACAGACGTGCAGCAGGGACCCGCTCAAAGGTTTCTTTTCAGATTAAGACCCTGCGTAAACCTTTTTTACTGTCTCTTGTTGTTCACATCCTCCGGATACTCAATACAACCGAGAAGGATGCTGACGTTATTGGCATTTCGCCACGTCAGAATATTGCATGTACCTGGACACTCGGGGTTTATTATTAAGGGCATTGTTCAGCCCGGCATATGTTATGAAGACCGAATACCTTAGGGAGTGTTCGGCGTCGCGAGTTTGGCCTTATATGGATCAGCTCCGAATCATGTCTTTGGTCAAATGTTGGGTTTGCCCAGTTCCCGCGTTTTGCTACCTTACGTTCTGCTCTATCGGCTAAGGCAGCACCGGGAGAACTACTGCGATTGTGCCCTGGTTCATCCGGATGAGCACCTCAGTAGAGAAAGCCAAAAACTGACTGCCATGATAAAGCGCGAGACTGGTCAACCACTCGATGACTTAGTGGAATCTTCAGGATTCCTCCGCATTAACGAAGGGTCGTTTCCCGGTCATGTACATACGCGCACCGTATTCGGACGAGCGCGGAGGTACCAGGGGCTATATAGTAGTCCCACCGTCAAACTCCTATGGCTAAGTGAAAGTGTTAAAGCAACATAGTCCGATTTCCTCGTTCGCTGCGCTACCATCTCCTTAATGGACCAAGACGTTGGATCAAGTGTGAATACGCGTTTTTTTGCAAACACCCCCGCAATATATGCGTGGGGGATGAAGCCGATGACTGCAAACTTTCAGGTTATATACATATATACATAAACGGACGCACAGGAGGCGTCATAATACTTTCAGGCAAAAGTATAAACACAGCCTTTATAATTCAATAAAACATTGTTTTTACAATGGGAATACATGTCACTAGAACATAATATTCTTCGAGCATTGAGCCTCTATTGAACAAGCGCCTTCAAGGACTTCTTCAAAGAAGTGCTCGGCAGATACTCGGCCTAAGGCCGAACTCTAGGTTGCAATAGCGGTGGCCTCCATCTCTGCCCAATAAGTCTTGACACGGGCAAGTGCCATGCGCACACCCTCTATGCACGCCGACCTCTTCATAGTGTCGATGTGCGGCATAGCACCAAGGAACTGTTGCACTAAATTAAAATAACTATTCAGCTTTGGCCCTTCCGACCACAGATGATCCACAACAGACCTCATGGCAAGCCCGGACAACCTATGGAGCTCGGCCCACTCGGCCATTCGCTCATTCAACAGCAGCGGACGCACTAGAACATGGAACTGTGACCAAAATAGCCTTTCCACTTCACGATCTTTTTGATCCTTGAAGTACTCGGCCGCATCAGCAGCACTGGCCGCCAAATCCATGTATGCGTCACCAGAACTCCATAGTTGATCAAGAGGGGCATACTTCGGATCTCCGAATTTCGTCCGCAACAAAAAGGGCTTCCCAGCCGCAATATCTCCAGCTTGACGCAGCTCCTCCTTTGCCGCTCTGATTTTAGAGTGGGCTTCCTTGGCTGCTACCATGGCCTTCTCCAGGTCCATCGCCTTGGCTCAGCTTTCTTTTTCAAGAAGCTGGTAACGGTCGGTGGCATCTTTCAACTCAACAGCCATCTTCTCTATTTTTTCCTTGCTTTGGCAATGCGCAGCCTGTTCGGCCCTCAACTCTTCGACCGCCTTTAGAGCGGCCGCATCACTATTCTTGGCTTGTTCCTTGGCTCGGGCAAGTTCCGCTCGAAGGGTCTCCACGGCGGCAGCTCCATCTACAGTCACAACATATTAAAGATACTAGCATCATGCTCCTCTTACTATGTGTTGATCACCAGAGAAATCACATACCCTATGCCTCGTCGAGCCGCTTGTTGACAAGCACGATGTCGGCATCTGCCGCATCAAGTTGTTGCTTCAGCTCGACAAACTCACCAGTCCGGCTAGCCACCGGACCTTCAGCCACCTGCACATGAAGGCGGCCTGATTATTACTTGGGACTATGATCCTCTGTTTGCCGCCGTTCTCGACGGCAACCAGAGTCTCAGGGGCTACTATCTGCATAGGGTACACCTAACGTGTGCGGTACTGTCAAAAACATACACTATTTCACATACCTCAAAGCCTTTCAGCAGACTCATAAAGGCTTCATGCAACCCGCTTTTGGTGGATGAAATCCTCTCAGCGTACGATGCGCTTCAGAGATGGCCGCTTGCTCCAGAAGATCCTTTAGTGCATCCGATCGCACACCGGACGGTTCCGGACTCTTTCGGTTGCTCTCTATAGGAGCCGAATACTGAGGACTTTGGTGGCCGAAGGATTACCCTCTGGCCTTGGCGGATCAGGAGAAACCCTCCGCGACGACACTTCAGGGTCGCCCGCCTCATGAGGCCGAGTGGCATGGGGAGGTGTTTCGCTCTCCATCATCTCCGGAAGAAGATCCCCCGAAGACGAACTCTGTCGAGAAGGGCTACGATCCGAACTACAAGATATATGCTTCGGTTATTGTCTTCAAAAGTAATGTAGGATATTTTTACTATTAAGTACTTTTTGTTTACTTACAGCTCGGTAGAGGGCTGATCCCCTTGCGGGCACTGTGCGGCGAGAGTACCCTCCGAGGCAGGACCCTCTGGCGAAGATTTCTTCCCTCGTTTGGAAACCTTTGTTTCCGGGTCTCCAGAGGTGGTCCTCTTCCTTCCTTGGGAGAGGGAATTTCAGATTCTTCTCCCTAGTTATCCTCCTTTGCGGAGGCGCTAATCCCCCCGGTTTGGATGAATAATGAGCGAGGCCTGCTTTCAGCCTCTTTATTCCCCCCTTTATCTTCCCCTGAGGGCGCCTAATAAGGCGCCGGCTCGAGCATTCTGGCTATTACTGGATTAGCCGAGCCTTCGAGAAGGGGGGCTGAACACCTGATCATTTTCACCTTTGTTACCCAGTCCTGGTCAAAGAGCTACTTTTCAGAATTATGTTGTGATAAATAAAAAGACAGCGTGTTCAGCCACAGGATTACTTACTTGGGTATCTGGGCGATTACAGCTCAAACTCACATCCTCGGTGGTGTCCGGACACTTTATTTGTGGTCCGAAGAACAATTTGTACATCTCTTCGAGCGTCATGCCGAGGAAGTGCTGAATAGTTCGCGGTCCTTCCGGGTTGAATTCCCACATGCGGAGGGGTCGACGTTTGCAAGGCGGGACTCGACGAACTAGCATGACTTGCATTACCGTGACCAGGCTGACATCTCTCTCAAGGAGATCTCGGATGCGACTCTGCAATATCGGCACATCATTACTGGCCCCCAGTCCAGCCCCTTGTTGATCCATGACGTCAGTTGTGGTGGGGGGCCCGAGCGAAAGGCAGGGGCGGCCATCCCACTTGGTACCTCGGGGAGGTGTGATATAAAACCACTCTCGTTGCCATAAACTGGACACCTTTGGGAAGGAACACTCTAGCCATGGAACATCAGCACTTTTGCTTATTACGGCACCTCTGCACTCTGCGTGTCGCCCCTCGATCATCTTCGGCTTCACATTGAAAGTCTTGAGCCACAGCCAAAGTGTGGGGTAATGCGGAGGAAGGCCTCACACACGACAATGAACGACGAGATGTGAAGGAGGGAATCCGGGGCCAGGTCATGGAAATCCAGCCTATAATAGAACATGAGCCCCCTAACAACGGGATCCAGAGTGAGGCCTAGCCCTCGGAGGAAGTGAGAAATGAATACAACGCTCTCACCGGGTTCGGGACTGGGAATGACCTGCCCTCGAGCAGGCAGCCTGTGCGAGATTTCGAAGGTCAAATGCCTGGTCTCTCTTAGCTTCTTGATGTCTTCCTCTGTGACAGAGGAAGGCATCCACCGACCTTGAAGGTTGGATCCGGACATGGTTGAAGGTCTGAAGCGCCTGACCTGAGCCTTGGTGTTGGAACTCGAGGCAGGGGAAGGATTCGATTGAGTACGAGAGGGAAAAAAGGACAGGCCTTGGCCTCTTTATAAAGAGGGTGAATATCAAGCGTCCTCCTCATGGCCGTTTGGGACTTGCCTAAAATCAAGGAGTCATTCCAATGGGCATGATTGGGTTACCCACGTCCGTATTGATGAGAATCCCGTAAAAAGGGGGGGCACGATCTCTGCTTCGACAAGACGTGTCAAGAAAACCCCCTCACGATATGTGCAGTGCTGGTTGAGAAAAACAGTTCGAATAATGACCGGGTCGTGGTATGATGTCATGCTATCAAACGTGTCAACAGATTAGATTTGTGGAAATATTATTCTCTCTCTATGGTGGTATGTGGAACTTGTTTTGTAGAGCCGGACACTATCCTTGTGTTCAAAATCTTCTATGGAGTATTCGGATGAAGAACCCGCCTTGCAATGCCGAAGACAAATCTGCGCGCCGGACTCATCATCATTGAAGCCTGGTTCAGGGGCTACTGAGGGAGTCCTGGAATAGGGGGTCTCCGGATAGCCGGACTTTATCCTTTGGCCAGACTGTTGGACTATGAAGATACAAGATTGAAGACTTCGTCCCGTGTCCGGACGGGACTCTCCTTGGCGTGGAAGGCAAGCTTGGCAATACGGATATGTAGATCTCCTACCTTGTAACCGACTCTGTGTAACCCTAGCCCCCTCCGGTGTCTATATAAACCGGAGGGTTTAGTCTGTAGGACAACAACAATCATACCATAGGCTTGCTTCTAGGGTTTAGCCTCTACGATCTCGTGGTAGATCAACTCTTTTAATACTCATATCATCAAGATCAATCAAGCAGGAAATAGGGTATTACCTCCATCAAGAGGGCCTGAACCTGGGTAACCATCGTGTCCCCCGCCGCCTGTTACCATCCGCCTTAGACGCACAGTTCAGGACCCCCTACCCGAGATCCGCCGGTTTTGACACCAACAAGGAGCGTACCACCTGCGTGATGCATCAGACAACCACCTAGAACCGAACCCCTGGAATGCGGCCAGACTCCGAAGATTCTATGCCTAGCGCCGAACTCTTTGTTTGTTTCCTTCTCCCTATTGTTTACATTATTTTTTTCCTCTCTTTTCGCCCCTTTTTTATTAGCCTTAAAGCTTTCGTGTGGCTAAACCATACACCTATGACGCACACATTCTCAAATGTGTACGCCCATTATACCTGGGGGCTTCTTGCACAGAAGCTTATTATTGTTATTTTTCAAGCATCAAGCTCATCGCATATGCGTTTTTTCCTCATATGTACCTTTTCTTCGCCATTATATGCATCGATATGACTTAAGTTTTGGCCAAGCTGGGTTGTCTGGCTCCTGTGCTTATGCCCTATGTTCCTGTTAGTTTGGCTAGGGCATAAAGGGAGCAACTCTGCAATTGTTACTGCCGGGTCATCCGGATGTGTACCTCCGACTGGGTGAAGCCGAAAGCTAGCGTTCTTAAGAGAATATTCAGTCGGCGGACTAAAGATGTTTCACATTTCTTCCACTGTGAACCCCCAGATGTTACCTATACTGCGATGTTTTCAATCATAGTTCTGACATGCATATTAATGCATGCACACCCAGGGTAAGGAACCCTTAACGGAACTATTCTCTCTGGAAGATGTTTCTTACAATCACAATGTAATATAACATAGCTAGCCAGATACAACTTGTCTGTTCAAGCAACTATGACCCCTACGCCTGGTTTCCATGCATACCCCAGTCTATTTCACCACTCGAGTATTCGGAAACACTCCGCACCTTCGGGTCCAGAGGTTGAAGCGAAAAGTTCGGCCATGACAATCGTTTTACAATCCGGCTAGGAACAAATATATCAAGGAAAGTACATAGTCACTTGCACTCAAAAACTTCCTCCTCTATACCGTCTAACAGGTTGTCTAGCTTACAATCCTGTTGGGAATATTTGGCAGCTACTTCTACTTGGTCATATACCAAATTAACGGGAATTTCTTTCCCATCTAACCCTAGCGGTCCGACCAGGGCCATATGATTCAGATCAAGCCTGGTATACCGTGTTTTTACCATGGCCTAGGCCTCTCGCGCACCTTCCCGGCAGGCTGATATCTTCCATAATCGAATACGCCACCGTGCCCCTTTGAACAACTCCATGAGCTCTGCCATACCTCCCAGAGGAGAGGCGAATGGCCATAAAGCTTTGGCAACACTACGCATTGCCTGCCGAACTCGCTCATGCATCTAGGACAACTCTTGTAGCAGGTCGCCTTGAGATCCGGACATTTCTTCCTCAGGACGGCCAGTCAGCATACCTGCAGACATAAATCTGTCAGTTCCGGCCCTCGCCGAGTTATAGGGAGGCAAGTTTGAGAAGCATACTGAATATACCGCCTTGTAGCCTCCTATTCTCCTTGACGGCCTTAGCTAGCTGGGCTCGAACATCTTTTAGTTCTTCACCCAGTTGGGTATGGGAATCCTGCAGCTTGTTATTTTCATCCCTGACCCACGTCAGCACATGTTCGCCTGCCACATGTTGCCTTTTGGCCTCTTGTTCACCATCCTAGGCATCCTTTAGTTTCTCTCTCAGTTGCTCTACTGATTTTGTCAACAGAAACACAACAGTATTAACATAACTGGTATATGATTATACTTCTTTCTGCTGGGGAGAAACATTACCAGGTGGTGCCTCCTTGGATTTTTCCAATTCGGTGGTAGCCGCAGTTAGTTGAGTCTAACATTTTTCCAGCTCTTGAGACAACAGGCTATTTTTCTCCATAAGTGTCTGATTATACAATGATCCTTAAATCAGTTGTAACACCTGCTTTAAGTCTCGAGGGCTACTGGTGTATGACTATTAAATCTACACTTACCCGCATATCTTTTAGATGCTGGTCCGTGGCTCTGGCAAGCCCATCCCGAGAAGCTCGGATGTACGCATCAGCCAAACTAAAGGCATCGAATGCCTCATTTGAAAAGTCGGGGTCACGGAGAGCGGCCCTCCGACGATGATGATTCATGGCGCTCTCCACTTCAGAGTTTGTGACGGACATATCGTCTGAATCCTCTGCAGAAGGACAGTTCAGCGCCACTCCCGTGTCAGCCCCCGTCCTTAGGGCAGGGTCTGGAACCTGACTAGTGGAGGCACGACCGGCAGGATCCCTGGACATAGTCCGGCAGACACTTTTCCTGATAGAATGCGGTGAATGGCATCACGATTTGATGTGGCGATCAGGAGATGTATTTTTGAAAAGAAAGCCTTACCTCTTTGATGAAGGTTCTGTCGTATTATCGTTTGCCTTCCTCTTAGAAGATGTGCTCGGCGCGGGCGCCGCTCTCCTCGGAGATGCTTCTGGTGCACGTTGTGATGTCGAGTGCCTCCCCTTTGGAACACGAAATAGTGCAGTGGGTGAGGCATAATAGGGAAACTCTTTTGAAGAAGGTGTTTCTTAAATTACTTACATGCAAAGTGGGGAGGAGGCCGGGATAAACGGCGATGATGGGTACTTCCGTACTATCGTAGCTCGTCTGATAGAATACTCCATTCTCGAGCTCCACAAATATGTCTCGATCTTCTTCGAATCCGGGGTCAAGGTCCCGGTTGTGAACCTCCGGCTGGGGGGCGGGGCTATGGATCCCCTCGGTAGCCTTCCGCCATTCCTGTTGCGAGTGGATAAGTTACTATCCATTAAAAATGATTTAGGGAGAGGAGTAAAATGGTGGGATTGGAACTCACCCAGCTAGGAGGATTATACATGGAAAATCCATCTTGGCATTTGAGACGAGTGAACTCCTCCTTCTCCCCTTTGTATAGTTCGGCTAGTATTTTGGCCAAAGCGGCAGGGGCTTTTCGGACCCTTCAGACCGCAGCGTGAGGCATCATCTTCCCCATTATAGTGCCACATGGGAAGCCCTTTGTATTGGAGTGGTTGGACCCCCCGCGCTATAGAAATCGCCATTACCTCAATTATTGATAATACGGACTGGGCAGGCATCTTAATCCTGCGCATCAACTGACTGACTTCCACGCCATCCTCCTCCTCGAGGCTCCAAGGGTGCTAGCTGTGGCGTTTCTTCAACGGAGCTCTTGAAAATTCGGGGAGACCTATCTGGACTGGGTCAAGAAGAGCGACGTCGTCAATATAAAACCATTCGGAAGGCCACTCTTCGGATGCCTTCTTCGGCGTGCCGGACAGGTATCCGGTCCCGTCGATGCGCCATACCTCGGCTCCCCCTACTTTGGATATCGACCCCCCTTGATTATGAGGGACGAGGCAGAATAGTTTCCTCCATAGTTCAAAATGGGCCTCACAGCCCAGGAATAGCTCACATAGAGCAATGTAACCCGTGATGTGTAGGATGGAGGCAGGAGTGAAATTGTGCATTTGGAGGCCATAATACTCCAGAAGTCCTCGGAGGAATGGGTGGATTGAAAATCCGACGCCTCTTAGCAAGTAGGGAATGAAGCACACTCGTTCCCCCCTGGATGGATAGGGGAAACTCTCCGCCTGAACCCCGCCGTTAAAGGACGTCAATCCTGCTCGGACGGGGACTAGATCTGCGGGGGGAAGAAAGCCCTGTGTTTGCAGCTTCATCAGCACACCGTGAGATACAGAACATCTCTCCCAATCACCTTTCTTGGAGCCATGGAGACGGGAGGAAGAGCTGGGGGCGCTAGCCATGTTGGAGTGGTTCCTCCTAGCAAGCTCTGAGGATTTTTCCGCGGGGTATGGAATGGATCTGGGATCCACTCCCCTTAAATAGAGGCCTTTCTTATGTGGCCGGAGGGGGGTTATGCAAAAATGCCCCGACCTCTCGTGTTCGCTCGACGCGTGGAGCAGAAGGTGTGGAGGCACAGAAGCTGATGGGTGTGACATTAAATGGAAGGTTGGATACAACTCTTTAAGTTAGGTGTTTTGAAGCGATCGGCGAAGGAACCCGCCTTGCAATGCCGAAGGCAATCTGCGCGTCGGACACCTCGTCATTGAAGCCTGGTTCACGGGTGATACATCTCCAACGTATCTATAATTTTTGATTGCTCCATGCTATATTATCTACTGTTTTGGACATTACTGGGCTTTATTATCCACTTTTATATTATTTTTGGGACTAACCTATTAACCGGAGGCCCAGCCCACAATTGCTGTTTTTTCCTGTTTTAGGGTTTCGAAGAAAAGGAATATCAAACGGAGTCCAAACGGAATGAAACCTTCGGGAACGTGATTTTCTCAACGAACAAGACTCGGGAGACTTGGACCCTACGTCAAGAAAGAAAAGAGGAGGCCACGAGGTAGGGGGCGCGCCTGCCTACCCCAGGCGTGAAGGAAATATGCCCTAGAGGCAATAATAAAGTTATTATTTATTTCCTTATATCATGATAAATGTTTATTATTCATGCTAGAATTGTATTAACCGGAAACTTAATACATGTGTGAATACATAGACAAACAGAGTGTCACTAGTATGCCTCTACTTGACTAGCTCGTTGATCAAAGATGGTTATGTTTCCTAACCATAGACAGGAGTTGTCATTTGATTAATGGGGTCACATCATTAGAGAATGATGTGATTGACTTGACCCATTCCGTTAGCATATCACTTGATCGTTTAGTTTGTTGCTATTGCTTTCTTCATGACTTATACATGTTCCTATGACTATGAGATTATGCAACTCCCGTTTATCGGAGGAACACTTTGTGTGCTACCAAATGTCACAACGTAACTGGGTGATTATAAAGGTGCTCTACAGGTGTCTCCGAAGGTACTTGTTGGGTTGGCGTATTTCGAGATTAGGATTTGTCACTCCGATTGTCGGAGAGGTATCTCTGGGCCCACTCGGTAATGCACATCACTATAAGCCTTGCAAGCATTGCAACTAATAAGTTAGTTGCGGGATGATGTGTTATGGAACGAGTAAAGAGACTTGCCGGTAACGAGATTGAACTAGGTATTGAGATACCGACGATCGAATCTCGGGCAAGTAACATACCGATGACAAAGGGAACAACGTTTGTTGCTATGCAGTCTGACCGATAAAGATCTTCGTAGAATATGTGGGAGCCAATATGAGCATTCAGGTTCCGCTATTGGTTATTGACAGGAGACATGTGTTGGTCATGTCTACATAGTTCTCAAACCTGTAGGGTCCGCATGCTTAAAGTTTCGGTGACGATTGTATTATGAGTTTATGTGATTTGATGTACCGAAGGTAGTTCGGAGTCCCGGATGAGATCAGGGACATGACGAGGAGTCTCGAAATAGTCGAGACGTAAAGATTGATATATTGGACGACTATATTCGAACATCGGAAAGGTTCCGAGTGATTCGGGTATTTTCGGGGGTACCGGGGAGTTACGGGAATACGAGGAAGAAGTAATGGGCCTCATGGGCCAAGTGGTGGAAGAGAGGAGGCAGGGCGCGCGGCCCCCCTAGCCCAAACCGAATTAGACTAGGGGGGCACCCCCCCTTTCCTCCTTCTCCTCCTCCTTCCTTCTCCTTATCCTCCTTCCTTTCCTCCTCCTAGTAGGAGTAGGAAAGGGGAGTCCTACTCCTACTAGGAGGAGGACTCCTCCTCCTGGCGCGCCCATAGAGGGCCGGCCGGCCTCCCCCCTTGATCCTTTATATACAGGGGCAGGGGGGCACCTCTAGACACAAGTTGATCAGTTGATCTCTCCCAGCCATGTGCGGTGCCCCCCTCCATCATATTCCACCTCGGTCATATTGTAGCGGTGCTTAGGCGAAGCCCTGCGTCGGTAGCAACATCATCACCGTCACCACGCCGTCGTGCTGACGGAACTCTCCCGTGAAGCTTTGCTGGATCGGAGTTCGCGGGACATCATCGAGCTGAACGTGTGCCGAACTCGGAGGTGCTGTGCGTTCGGTACTTGGATCGGTCGGATCGTGAAGACGTACGACTACATCAACCGCGTTGTGCTAACGCTTCCGCTTTCGGTCTACGAGGGTACGTGGACAACACTCTCCCCTCTCGTTGCTATGCATCACTATGATCTTGCATGTGCGTAGGAATTTTTTTGAAATTACTACGTTCCCCAACAGTGGCATCCGAGCCAGGTTTTATGCGTTGATGTAATATGCATGAGTAGAAGACAAGTGAGTTGTTGGCGATATAAGTCATATTGCTTACCAGCATGTCACACTTTGGTTCGGCGGTGTTGTTGGATGAAGCGGCCCAGACTGACATTAGGCGTACGCTTACGCGAGACTGGTTCTACCGACGTGCTTTGCACACAGGTGGCTGGCGGGTGTCAGTTTCTCCAACTTTAGTTGAACCGAGTGTGGCTACGCCCGGTCCTTGTGAAGGTTAAAACATCACCAACTTGACAAACTATCATTGTGGTTTCGATGCGTAGGTAAGAACGGTTCTTGCTCAGCCCGTAGCAGCCACGTAAAACTTGACGTCTAACTTGTTTTTGCAGGGCATGTTGTGATGTGATATGGTCAAGACATGATGCTGAATTTTATTGTATGAGATGATCATGTTTTGTAACCGAGTTATCGGCAACTGGCAGGAGCCATATGGTTGTTGCTTTATTGTATGCAATGCAATTGCGCTGTAATGCTTTACTTTATCACTAAGCGGTAGCGATAGTCGTGGAAGCATAAGATTGGCGAGACGACAACGATGCTATGATGGTGATCAAGGTGTCGCGCCGGTGACGATGGTGATCATGACGGTGCTTCGAAGATGGAGATCACAAGCACAAGATAATGATGGCCATATCATATCACTTATATTGATTGCATGTGATGTTTATCTTTTATGCATCTTATCTTGCTTTGATTGACGGTAGCATTATAAGATGATCTCTCACTAAATTTCAAGATAAAAGTGTTCTCCCTGAGTATGCACCGTTGCCAAAGTTCGTCGTGCCCAGACACCACGTGATGATCGGGTGTGATAAGCTCTACGTCCATCTACAACGGGTGCAAGCCAGTTTTGCACACGCAGAATACTCAGGTTAAACTTGACGAGCCTAGCATATGCAGATATGGCCTCGGAACACTGAGACCGAAAGGTCGAGCGTGAATCATATAGTAGATATGATCAACATATTGATGTTCACCATTGAAAGCTACTCCATTTCGCCTGATGATCGGTTATGGTTTAGTTGATTTGGATCACGTGATCACTTAGAAAATTAGAGGGATGTCTTTCTAAGTGGGAGTTCTTAAGTAATATGATTAATTGAACTTAAATTTATCATGAAATTAGAACCTGATAGTATCTTGCTTGTCTATGTTTGATTGTAGATAGATGTCCTGTGTTGTTTTTCCGTTGAATTTTAATGTGTTCCTTGAGAAAGCAAAGTTGAAAGATGATGGTAGCAATTACACGGACTGGGTCCGTAACTTGAGGATTATCCTCATTGTTGCACAAAAGAATTACGTCCTGGAAGCACCGCTAGGTGTCAGGCCTGCTGCTGGAGCAACACCATATGTTATGAACGTCTGGCAGAGCAAAGCTGATGACTACTCGATAGTTCAGTGTGCCATGCTTTACGGCTTAGAATCGGGATTTCAATGACTTTTTGAACGTCATGGAGCATATGAGATGTTCCAGGAGTTGAAGTTAATATTTCAATCAAATGCCCGGATTGAGAGATATGAAGTCTCCAATAAATTCTATAGCTCCAAGATGGAGGAGAATAGTTCTGTCAGTGAACATATACTCAAAATGTCTGGGTATCATAATCACTTGACTCAACTGGGAGTTAATCTCCCTGTTGATAGTGTCATTGACAGAGTTCTTCAATCACTGCCACCAAGCTACAAGAGCTTCATGATGAACTATAACATGCAAGGGATGGATAAGACAATTCCCGAGCTCTTCGCAATGCTAAAGGCTGCGGAGGTAGAAATCAAGGAGCATCAAGTGTTGATGGTCAACAATACCGCCAGTTTCAAGAAAAAGGGCAAAGGGAAGAAGAAGGGGAACTTCAAGAAGAACAATAAGCAAGTTACTGCTCAGGAGAAGAAACCCAAATCTGGACCTAAGCTTGAAACTGAGTGCTTCTACTGCAAGCAGACTGGGCACTGGAAGCGGAACTGCCCCAAGTATTTGGCGGATAAGAAGGATGGCAAGGTGAAAAAAGGTATATGTGATATACATGTTATTGATGTGTACCTTACTAGAGCTCGCAGTAGCACCTAGGTATTTGATACTGGTTCTGTTGCTAACATTTGCAACTCGAAACAGGGACTACGGATTAAGCAAACACTGGCAAAGGACGAGGTGACGATGCGCGTGGGAAATGGTTCCAAAGTCGATGTGATCGCGGTCGGCACGCTACCTCTACATCTACCTTCGGGATTAGTTTTAGACCTAAATAATTGTTATTTGGTGCCAACGTTGAGCATGAACATTATATCTGGATCTTGTTTGATGCGAGACAGTTATTCATTTAAATCAGAGAATAATGGTTGTTCTATTTATATGAGTAATATCTTTTATGGTCATGCACCCTTGAAGAGTGGTCTATTTTTGATGAATCTCGATAGTAGTGATACACATATTCATAATGTTGAAACTAAAAGATGCAAAGTTGATAATGATAGTGCAACTTATTTGTGGCACTGCCGTTTAGGTCATATCGGTGTAAAGCGCATGAAGAAACTCCATACTGATGGACTTTTGGAATCACTTGATTATGAATCACTTGGTACTTGCGAACCGTGCCTCATGGGCAAGATGACAAAAACGCCGTTCTCCGGTACTATGTAGAGAGCAATGGATTTGTTGGAAATCATACATACAGATGTATGTGGTCCAATGAATATTGAGGCTCGTGGCGGATATCGTTATTTTCTCACCTTCACAGGTGATTTAAGCAAATATGGGTATATCTACTTAATGAAACATAAGTCTGGAATATTTGAAAAGTTCAAAGAATTAGAGTGAAGTTGAAAATCATCGTAACAAGAAAATAAAGTTTCTACGATCTGGTCGTGGAGGAGAATATTTGAGTTACGAGTTTGGTCTACATTTGAAACAATGCGGAATAGTTTCAAAACTCACGCCACCCGGAACACCACAGCGTAATGGTGTGTCCGAACGTCGTAATCGTACTTTACTAGATATGGTGCGATCTATGATGTCTCTTACAGATTTACCGCTATCGTTTTGGGGTTATGCTTTAGAGACGACTGCATTCACGTTAAATAGGGCACCATCGAAATCCGTTGAGACGACGCCTTATGAACTGTGGTTTGGCAAGAAACCAGAGTTGTCGTTTCTGAAAGTTTGGGGCTGCGATGCTTATGTGAAAAAGCTTCAACCTGATAAGCTCGAACCCAAATCGGAGAAATGTGTCTTCATAGGATACCCAAAGGAAACTGTTGGGTACACCTTCTAACTGTTGGGTACACCTTCTATCACAGATCCGAAGGCAAGACTTTCGTTGCTAATAATGGATCCTTTCTAGAGAAGGAGTTTCTCTCGAAAGAAGTGAGTGGGAGGAAAGTAGAACTTGATGAGGTAACTGTACCTGCTCCCTTATTGGAAAGTAGTACATCATTGAAACCAGTTTCTGTGACACTTACACCAATTAGTGAGGAAGCTAATGATAATAATCATGAAACTTCAGATCAAGTTACTACCGAACATCGTAGATCAACCAGAATAAAATCCGCACCAGAGTGGTACGGTAATCTTGTTCTGGAAGTCATGCTACTAGATCATGATGAACCTACAAACTATGAAGAAGCGATGGTGAGCCCAGATTCCGCAAAATGGCTAGAAGCCATGAAATCTGAGATGGGATCCATGTATGAGAACAAAGTGTGGACTTTGGTTGACTTGCTTGTTGATCGGCAAGCAATTGAGAATAAATGGATCTTCAAGAAGAAGACTGACGCTGACGGTAATGTTACTGTCTACAAAGCTTGACTTGTTGCAAAAGGTTTTTGACAAGTTCAAGGGATTGACTACGATGAGACCTTCTCACCTGTAGCGATGCTTAAGTCTGTCTGAATCATGTTAGCAATTGCCGCATTTTATGATTATGAAATTTTGCAAATGGATGTTAAAACTGCATTCCTGAATGGATTTCTGGAAGAAGAGTTGTATATGATGCAGCCAGAAGGTTTTGTCGATCCAAAGGGAGCTAACAAAGTGTGCAAGCTCCAGCGATCCATTTATGGACTGGTGCAAGCCTCTCGGAGTTGGAATAAACGCTTTGATAGTGTGATCAAAGCATTTGGTTTTGTGCATACTTTTGGAGAAGCCTATATTTACAAGAAAGTGAGTGGGAGCACTACATCATTTCTGATAAGTATATGTGAATGACATATTGTTGATCGGAGATAATGTAGAATTATTCTGCAAAGCATAAAGGAGTGTTTGAAAGGAGTTTTTCAAAGAAAGACCTCGGTGAAGCTGCTTACATATTGAGCATCAAGATCTATAGAGATAGATCAAGACGCTTGATAAGTTTTTCAATGAGTACATACCTTGACAAGATTTTGATGTAGTTCAAAATGGAACATTGAAAGAAAGAGTTCTTGCCTGTGTTACAAGGTGTGAAACTGAGTAAAACTCAAAGCCCGACCATGGCAGAAGATAGAAAGAGAATGAAAGTCATTCCCTATGCCTTGGCCATAGGTTCTATAAAATATGCCATGCTGTGTACCAGATCTATTGTATTCCCTACACTGTTTTTGGCAAGGGAGTATAATAGTGATCTAGGAGTAGATCACTGGATAGCGGTCAAAATTATCCTTAATGGAATAAGGATATGTTTCTCGATTATGGAGGTGAAAAAAAGGTTCGTCGTAAAGGGTTACGTCGATGCAAATTTTAACACTGATCCAGATGACTCTAAATCTCAATCTGGATACATATTGAAAGTGGGAGCAATTAGGTAGAGTAGCTCCGTGCAAAGCATTGTTGACATAGAAATTTGCAAAATACTTACGGATCTGAATGTGGCAGACCCGTTGACTAAACTTCTGTCACAAGCAAAACATGATCACACCTTAGTACTTTTTGGGTGTTAATCACATAGCGATGTGAACTAGATTATTGACTAGTAAACCCTTTGGGTGTTGGTCACATGTCGATGTGAACTATGGGTGTTAATCACATGGTGATGTGAACTATTGGTATTAAATCACATGGCGATGTGAACTAGATTATTGACTCTAGTGCAAGTGGGAGATTGAAGGAAATATGCCCTAGAGGCAATAATAAAGTTATTATTTATTTCCTTATATCATGATAAATGTTTATTATTCATGCTAGAATTGTATTAACCGGAAACATAATACATGTGTGAATACATAGACAAACAGAGTGTCACTAGTATTCCTCTACTTGACTAGCTCGTTGATCAAAGATGGTTATGTTTCCTAACCATAGACATGAGTTGTCATTTGATTAATGGGGTCACATCATTAGAGAATGATGTGATTGACTTGACCCATTCCGTTAGCATAGCACTTGATCATTTAGTTTGTTGCTATTGCTTTCCTCATGACTTATACATGTTCCTATGACTATGAGATTATGCAACTCCTGTTTACCGGAGGAACACTTTGTGTGCTACCAAACGTCACAACGTAACTGGGTGATTATAAAGGTGCTCTACAGGTGTCTCCGAAGGTACTTGTTGGGTTGGCGTATTTCGAGATTAGGATTTGTCACTCCGATTGTCGGAGAGGTATCTCTGGGCCCACTCGGTAATGCACATCACTATAAGCCTTGCAAGCATTGCAACTAATAAGTTAGTTGCGGGATGATGTGTTACGGAACGAGTAAAGAGACTTGCCGGTAATGATATTGAACTAGGTATTGAGATACCGACGATCGAATCTCGGGCAAGTAACATACCGATGACAAAGGGAACAACGTATGTTGTTATGCGGTCTGACCGATAAAGATCTCCGTAGAATATGTGGGAGCCAATATGAGCATCCAGGTTCCGCTATTGGTTATTGACCGGAGAAATGTGTCGGTCATGTCTACATAGTTCTCGAACCCGTAGGGTCCGCACGCTTAAAGTTTCGGTGACGATTGTATTATGAGTTTATGTGATTTGATGTACCGAAGGTAGTTCGGAGTCCTGGATGAGATCAGGGACATGACGAGGAATCTCGAAATGGTCGAGGCATAAAGATCGATATATTGGACGACTATATTCAGACATCGGAAAGGTTCCGAGTGATTCGGGTATTTTCGGGGGTACCGGGGAGTTACGGGAATACGAGGAAGAAGTAATGGGCCTCATGGGCCAAGTGGTGGAAGAGAGGAGGCAGGGCGCGCGGCCCCCCTATCCCAAATCGAATTGGACTAGGGGGGCAGCCCCCCTTTCCTCCTTCTCCTCCTTCTCCTTCCTTCTCCTTATCCTCCTTCCTTTCCTCCTCCTAGTAGGAGTAGGAAAGGGGAGTCCTACTCCTACTAGGAGGAGGACTCCTCCTCCTGGCGCGCCCATAGAGGGCCGGCCGGCCTCCCCCCTTGCTCCTTTATATACATGGTCTCTAGACACAAGTTGATCAGTTGATCTCTCCCAGCCGTGTGCGGTGCCCCCCTCCACCATATTCCACCTCGGTCATATCATAGCGGTGCTTAGGCGAAGCCCTGCGTTGGTAGCAACATCATCACCGTCACCACGCCGTCGTGCTGACGGAACTCTCCCGTGAAGCTCTGCTGGATCGGAGTTCGCGGGACGTCATCGAGCTGAACGTGTGCTGAACTCGGAGGTGTCGTGCGTTCGGTACTTGGATCGGCCGGATCGTGAAGACGTACGACTACATCAACCGCGTTGTGCTAACGCTTTCGCTTTCGGTCTACGGGGGTACGTGGACAACACTCTCCCCTCTCGTTGCTATGCATCACTATGATCTTGCGTGTGCGTAGGAATTTTTTTGAAATTACTACGTTCCCCAACAAGGCATGCCCTCCACCCTCGTGGGCCCCCTGTTGTTTCACCGACGTACTCCTTCCTCCTATATATACCTACGTACCCCCAAACGATCAGATACGGAGCCAAAAACCTAATTCCACCACCGCAACTTTTTGTATCCACGAGATCCCATCTTGGGGCCTATTCCGGAGCTCCGCCGGAGGGGGCATCGATCATGGAGGGCTTCTACATCAACACCATAGCCCCTCCGATGAAGTGTGAGTAGTTTACCTCAGACCTACGGGTCCATAGTTAGTAGCTAGATGGCTTCTTCTCTCTTTTTAGATCTCAATGCAATGTTCTCCCCCTCTCTTTTGGAGAACTATTCGATGTAATCTTCTTTTTGCGGTGTGTTTGTTGAGATCGATGAATTGTGGGTTTATGATCAAATCTATCTATGAATAATATTTGAATCTTCTCTGAATTCTTTTATGTATGATTGGTTATCTTTGCAAGTCTCTTCAAATTATCAGTTTGGTTTGGCCTACTAGATTGATCTTTCTTGCAATGGGAGAAGTGCTTAGCTTTGGGTTCAACCTTGCGGTGTCCTTTCCCAGTGACAGTAGGGGTAGCAAGGCATGTATTGTATTGTTGCCATCGAGGATAACAAGATCGGGTTTTCTTCATATTGCATGAGTCTATCCCTCTACATCATGTCATCTTGCTTAAGGCGTTACTCTGTTTTTAACTTAATACTCTAGATGCATGCTGGATAGCGGTCGATGAGTGGAGTAATAGTAGTAGATGCAGGCAGGAGTCGGTCGACTTGTCTCGGATGTGATGCCTATATACATGATCATACCTAGGTATTCTCACAGCTATGCTCAATTCTATCAATTGCTCAACAGTAATTTGTTCACCCACCATAGAATACTTATGCTCTCGAGAGAAGCCACTAGTGAAACCTATGGCCCCCGGGTCTATCTTCATCATATTAATCTCCTTTGCCTTTATTTTACATTGCATCTTTATCATAAAAATACCAAAAATAGTATCCTATCATATCTATCAGATCTCACTCTCGTAAGTGGCCTTATAGGGATTGACAACCCCTATTTGCGTTGGTTGCGAGGATTTATTTGTTTTGTGCAGGTACGAGGGACTCGCGCGTAGCCTCCTACTGGATTGATACCTTGGTTCTCAAAAACTGAGGGAAATACTTACGCTACTTTGTTGCATCATCCCTTCCTCTTCGGGGAAACCCAACGCATTGCTCAAGAGGTAGCAAGGGGTTACTGAGGGAGTCCTGGACTAAGGGGTCCTCAGGCGTCCGGCCTATTGGACATGGGCCGGACTGATGGGCTACGAAGATACAAGACCGAAGACTCTCACCCGTGTCCGGATGGGACTCTCCTTGGCGTGGATGGCAAGCTTAGCGTTTGGATATGAAGATTCCTTTCTCTGTAACCAACTTTGTATAACCCTAGTCCCCTCCGGTGTCTATATAAACCAGAGGGCTTAGTCCGTAGGGACGATCATAATCAGATAGGCTAGACTTCTAGGGTTTTAGCCATTACGATCTCGTGGTAGATCAACTCTTGTAACCCCCATACTCATCAATATTAATCTAGCAGGACGTAGGGTTTTGCCTCCATCGGGAGGGTCGAACCTGGGTAAACATTGTGTTCCCTGTCTCCTGTTACCATCAACCTCAGACGCACAGTTCGGGACCCCCTACCCGAGATCCGCCGGTTTTGACACCGACACCCATCCAACCAGCAATCCGGCCAAAAAGCAGTCTGAACCCGATTGCCAACAGAGATTTTGGTGCAGGACTAAAAGAGTTGATGGTCTGCCGCCTCGCAAGGTGTCGGCGTCCCCTTCCACGATATATCCATGGCATCCCATTGAAACCAGGTCCATCGCAACCGCAGGGCTGTACTGAAGGCTGAAAGTTCTTTGATCCCAAGACCTCCAAGCATCGTAGGCACACAAATACATCTCCGATTGACCAGGCATTTGACCCCGTGGGCGTCTTCGTCCATGTTCCATAGGAAGTTCCTTCTCATTTTGTCAACCTTCTTCACAAACCATTTCCAAGGGACAAATATCATCAAAAAGTAGGTCATCGTGCTAGTCAACACCGAGTTGATCAGTGCTAGTCGTCCAGTGCACTGCAGAAGCTTTCCTTTCCAAGCCTTTAACCTGGCTTCCCCCTTATCCAACTGTTGTTGTAGCTCAATCCGCTGAAGCCTGCAAGTGGAGAGGGGGAGACCCAAATAAGTGCAAGGGAACGATCTGCACGGTCCATTGAAGTGCTGGAGCAGCTCAGGAATATCCAGCCCATTGCGTTGGATTCAAAACAAGACACATTTTGCTCGTTTATCCTTAGTCCAGAGATCTCTTCGAAAGTCGGGAGTATGCTCTTCAAGGCAACAAGCTCCGGACATCAAGGATTCACAAAGAGTGCCGCATCATCCGCATAAAAACTTGTGTGTAGACGGGCAGTGCGTAAGGGGATAGGGGACGGGATGTTCGCCTCGGTTGCCCTCTGAAATAGATGATGTAGCGAGTCCAAGGCAATAATGAAAAGCAAGGGGACAGAGGATCCCCCAGCCTCAGTCCCCTCCTATGCAGAAAAGGAATTCCAGGGGATCCATTATGCATAACACGAGAGGAAGCAATCGCAAGCAGGATGCTAATCATATCTCTCCAGTGCTGACCAAACCCAAATGCTTCCAACACCTCCAACAGAAAGGGCTAGCTAACTGAGTCAAACGCTATGGCAATATCCAACTTAAGGGAGAGGAGGGGCTTCTTCTTCTTATGGGCCTCTTTGATCACATTCTAGACATAGAGGAAGTTGTCCTAAATGGATCTACCATAGATGAACGCACTCTAGCTGTGGGAGATGAAGCGATGGAACTCTGGGCCCAGGCGGTTGGCAAGAACCTTAGAGCATATACAACCGAACTTGACAAATTTGACCCCTCAAACGTCCGCGGACAGTGACCAGCCACGCCTCAAAAAATGCTTTCCACATATGGATACCTCAAATTAGAAACCTCAAATCCATATTATTACATGCAACACAACGATCTTTGATCGGAGCTTCGTCCGGTTTCGCTCCCCGCTCGCCCGGCTCTGCCATTGCCATGTCCGATGGCCGGCTGTGCCCCTCAGAGCGTAGTTCCGGTCGCCGGCAAGGTAGTGTAGGGCATGGGACACGAGCCAGCTCACGGGGCTCAAGGCACCGCCGTCTCCCATGCCCTACTCTTTCTCGTCGGAGCCCGAACGGTGCCGGTGGACGTCAGATCGATGACGGATCCGTCTTGGGACGAGCCGCCGATGTCCACCACGATGTGGTTGCGGCGCCCGGACTGATGCACCATACGGGGCATCGGAGAATGCGACTCCACCTCACCGACATCCACTGTCGCGAGGGTTGCCGCCGCCTCCGTGCCCGCCGTGCCATGTTCTCGTTCGACAAGGCCCATGGTGTGTCTCGATGCTCGGCGCGCCAACGGAGGGTTGCGCATCTGCCACCGCGTTCGGACGCTAGACGGACCGCACCGCCTCCGGTGAGGCACCGACGACTGCTCTAGCGCCGGATCCATGCGTCATATGGGTGGACGCAATGGATTCCCGGCGGTAGGAGTCCGAGCGCAGCCGTGCACGGGCCTCCTCCCGGGCGTGACGGAGCGCAAGCCGGACGGCCATCTCCTCCTCGAGGGCCGTGTGGGATGAGCTCGGGGTCGACGAATGTGGAGGTGAAGGACTCGGATCCACTGTCTGCCATGCCGAAGACGGCCGGAAGGTGCCGAAGACGAGTTTGGGTGGCGGAGGGGAATGGAGTGAAGTGGCTAGGATTTGGTCCGATGAGCGGGTGGGGAGGAATATATGTGAGGTCGGGTGGGCCATGTCTGACATGGAGGGCGCGCCCCGGAGCCCCATATCTGCCTCATATTTGAGCTAGATATGAGGGGTGCTGATCAGCAGGGACGTCTGAGGACCGTCTGAGTCAAAATTTTGTGACCGGATAGTGACCGGGCGGCCCGCCCGAACGAATGAGACGGGTTTGAGACGCCCGGCTTTAGATGCTTTTACAAGCAATCTTGGCAATGCTATGCATGAGGCTCACCAGGCGGTAATCTCCAACTTCACTAACGTCCACTTTCTTAGGCAACAAAATGATCAAGACAGAGTTGAGTAGCTTCCACTGATCACCCCGCACAACGATCAAGGGTCAGAATCTCTCGAAGAAGCCCCCGATGAAGCCGTTCGGCCCTCGAGCTTTCTGGTCATGAATATCAAAAACTGCTCCATCTGATTTCCTCACTGAATTGAGATTCCACGTGCTGCAAATTAGAGGTCTGAATGCCCAGGGCCCATGCTACAGATACTCCGGTAGTACAAGGCCATTATAGCAAACCAGCGGTACCGGTACTATATTCCAGTCGGGAATGGCGAGACTCGTGCCGCACTGCTGGCACCATCGTGGAAAGTCGTAGTGTGGGAATGGCCGGTGCTTTTGGTGCGGGCAAGCCGTGTCCGTTTCCTGGCGCTGAATGGATTACACACATGCTTTATCTACTAGCCTCGCGCATTATTGCCCAGTTCTTGCCTTGCTTTCGGTATTCGGTACTCCTCACCCCTTTCGGTATTTGTTTCAACCAGCGCGTGATTAGTGCGGTACACGGTGCTTTTCCGTTATTGTATACCGGAGTAGCACCGAACATTTAACCTCCCGTCGATCTGCTCTGGTCAGACAGCTACAGGAATGCTGACAAGGGCTGCCGCAGGCAGGCAGGCAGGCGGGCAGCTGCTTCTGTTGTTAAAGGGAAGGCGGCGGTTGATCGGACGCACTCGCTCGTTCGGTACGGCATTTTGGCCATATAGATAGATCGAACTACCGAACATACGTACGTGAACGGACGAAGATGTCAACTTGCTGCTATGTTGCCGTAATCGGCTCGGGGGCGGCGCGGACGGGCGCGAGCGCGGTGACGCGATGGGTTCGCCGGCTCACCGGCCGCGCACGTAGGGTGGCTGCGCACGGGGTAGAGGAGAGGAAGGACGCGCGAGACTTGTGGCCTGTGGCCATTGCAAAAGCGAAGGCGTTTGTGTGGGTGCAGAGGGTCCGACTGTGATCCATCGGACTGTGAGATTTCATAGCTGTGCACTAGTAGTAGCTGCTTATCAGCATCCTGCGCCACATACGCGCCCGCCCACGATGTAAAGAAGAAACAGGGATAACTTTACTTTTGGTGGTCCCCCGGGAAAATTCTTTCACAGCTCACTCACAGTGCGTCTCTCGCGCCTTGGGTGGTCACGGTTGGGGGTCCCCATGAACTTTTGATTATTTATTTAACTAACAAAATGTTCATGCATATTATTAAAAATTATATCATTGAATACTATGTTTAAATACGAATCTAACAATATAATTTTTGTGGACATGTATTTACAATTTGTTAGTTAAAAATTTTGGTCAAAATTTGACACAAATTACTCCCTCTGTTTCTTTTTAGTCTGCACATAAGATTTAGTCAAAGTCAAACTTTGTCAACTTTGACTAAGTTTATAGAAAAAAATATTAACATTCACAATATGAAATCAAGATTGTTAGATGCATCATAAAATTAATTTTCATAACATATAGCTTTCGTATTGCAGATGTTGATATTTTTTCAATAAAGTTGATCAAATTTTACAAAATTTGACTTTAACCACATCTTATATGAAGACTGAAAAACTGAGGGAGTACAAAAAAGACTAATAAACATGACACGGATGTAGTAGTTGTACTACCACGCTGCATAAATGCGGGCTTAATTACCTCGCCGCCGACAACGTGAGCCGGCTATGAATGCGCCCACCGCACGGCCAGAGGAAGATTGCCCGAAATCACAGGGATCGATGGATCCAGACCGTGGTTGCACTCGCACTCTTGCACGGGTACGGGGTTGGATGTGCTTGACTAGCCCCCACGCAAAGGCAAAAGGGGGCGATCCTCCGGCCCCTGGGCTCACGGGGCGGAGGCCGAGGCCGGACACGAAGTCACGAAGATCACGCAAGAGTCTACCAGGAAGAACGGCACGCCATTGACCCGAACGAAAAGATGCACGAAACATTCCGCCCGCCGCGCGCCCATTTCTCCCGGCGGTCGTCACGTCAGGCTTAACGGCGACGCCGCAATCAACCTGCGGTCACGAGGATGAGAAGCAAAGCTTTCGATCGGTGCGTGGTTATCTTATCCTTCCACGTCAAAAGACTCCGGTTGACACGCACGATACCTGTGACCGTGAGCCCCGATGAACGTCGGAAACCAGGAGCACACGGCCTGGCTGGGAGCGGCCGCGCACGGACCGAAGGACGGGGGCACGAGCTGGAGCGCGTCGGTCATGTGATCCGGCCCGATGATCCGCGTGCACCCGCTCATCGGATCGGGTTCACGGGAGGCGGCGACTTGGGGTGGGAGTCCGAGCGGGGAGATCTCGGGGATGTCATCAGTGGATGCGGGCCTCCTTCGAGCTACGTGATCTCCGCCACGTCGCCTCCCTTCCATTTTTCTTCTTCGGCGCCACACAAACGCACCGTCTTCTCCTGCCTAACCTTTTTTTTAAAGTATGTCAAAAGCGTACCTTAATTATATAGAAGAAGAAAGCAGAGTACACATTACAAGAAAGGAAGCGGAGCTTCCAAAACCGAAACGCACACCCTAGCCCCGACGAACTAGCCTATGCCTACACTCTCACAGAACGATCCATAACCTCCTCCTCCTAATCCCGCTAGCCTCCAATCCTTGAGCTCTGTGACAATGGCGTGCGCCAAATCCAACGCGGTCTTCTGCTGGTTGGGCCGATGAAAGACTCTTGCGTTGCGCTGCTTCCAAAGGGCCCAGATAGTCAGGATGATCACCGTGTCAAAACCACGCTTATGCCCTTTCCTGAAGTTTGCTCTAGTGGTCAACCACCAATCTAACAAGGTGTCAGCGTGTGTAGGGATGGAGCCCCTCAGGTTTAGCTTCTCAAACATGTAGTGCCACACCTCCCTAGCATAGATGCACTGGATGAGAATATTGCTCCGCGTTATCTTCATCTTGCAAACAGGTGTAGCAAGCGGATGGTTCACTCCTGCCTAACCTGCCCTGCGTGGAATGCACGCTTTGCCACTGAGGATGAGGCGTCACCGTCTACTGCGTCCATCGAGGGAGTAGGGCGAGAGATCGGTCGTTTTCTTCGTGATCCTTTTTCCGTGGCGAAAATGATCCGTATAGGCAATTCTTTGGCGACGAAAATGATCTTGTTTTCCTTTCTACACTAGACGATAGAAAGCTGGTGCTGACCTTCTTTGCACGATAGAAACCAGCGTAAGAGCAACTCTACCAGACCCCGCAAAAATACGACCCGTAAAAATCGCTTTTATGGATCAAAAACATACGTGTTCGAGCAGAACGCGTATCTAAACGTGCATAACTTGAAAAACTTTTTTCACGGGAGAAGTTGCGCAAACACAGTTCATCACACATACTACATTGTTCATCGCATACTACATAGTTCATCAAACTACAATCATAGTTATACTACATACTACGTTAAACTAGTAGTAGAGGTAACAGCGGCGAGGTCGCGGCAACCGGACGACGCCGTGGAGGAGTCGGACGCTCACTCGTCCTTGCCGGAGCTGCAGAGATCGATGAACTTCTCCGCCTGCTCCGCGCGGATGCGGCGCCACTCCTCGGCCTTCTCCTTAGCAGCGAGGTTGGCGGCAACCGCCTGCCGCCACTCGAGGGTTTCGAGCTCCTCGGTGTGGCGCCGGCGCTCCTCCTCCTCGCGCACGCTCCGCTCGGCGATGGCGGCGGCGACGAAGTCCTCGGGCCCGACGACTCCGCGGCGGCCGAGCGGAGCGGGGTCCTCGGGCTCCTCCTTCACCGGCACGAAGGGGAACGGCACCGGCGGCTCCGGCTCCTCCTTCTTGTCCGACCACTCCCTCTTCACGGGGAGGAAGCCCGCGGCGGCGGGGGAGGAGGATCCGGCGTACGGAGACCGCGCGGAGGAGAACGACGCGTGCCGGCGGTCGTACTCCACCGTCTCACGGCGGTCGAAGCTCGCCGGCGACGAAAGCCCGCGGTTTGTCCACCTCCGCGTGTCGCGCTTCCTCGCGCCGTCGGACCGGACGCGCCGCCCGCGCTCCGGGTCCCTCTCACGGCCGGATCGGCTGCCGGAGCCGCGTCCGGAGCTCCACATTCGCCCCCACATGGCGGCTGGAGGCGGGGCGGAGGGTCGCCGGCGGCGAGAAATTGAGAGAGGAGAAAGGGGAATTGGGTGGCTCGTGGCGGCGGGGGATAGGGTTTGAACCCGCAAAAGGGTCACGGAACCGCACTTATAGTGCTCGAGGCGTGCGGTTTGCGGGCTGCGGTAAAAGTTTTTGTAGGCCGGGTGAGTATGCGGACTCTGTTCTGGCTGCAAAATTGGCCCGAGCCCGCATACTCACCGGAATTTTTGCGGGCCGAGCATTATATGAGGTCTGCTAGAGATGCTTTAAGGTTTCGTTTGCATCCTTTTAACAGGCAACTGAGTTTATTAAAAGAACGAACATGAGCACGAGAGTTTCGAGATAAAAGCAGAAGTCACATAAGGTCGTCCCTGCAATTAACAGCAGTCCAGTAGGCACTAGCCAAGCCACACACAAAAATATCACATGATACTTTCCACTCAAATTTTCAAGGGAAAGTATCACATGATACCACTCCTTACATGCTACCATGATACCAACTTATAAAATTCAAATTTAAACATGTTAATTTTTTTTGAAAAAAATCATGAAGGTTCACAACACATATGTCGACAACCCCTACAAAATTCAAATCGAAATTCGAAATACTCAAGGAGAAACAAAACGCTTAAATGCAAGTAAAAACTATGCAAAAGGTAGCATAAAATTCATAAACACACATGGAGTATTTGACATCATAAGTTTAAAGGGACATCTTCGACATCACACATGCTTGAATTTGTGGCACCGCCGTTGAATAACAGCTCGTATTGCAGAAAATAATATCTAAGCTTGAACAAATATTAAACTCGTCAAAATGGTAGGCTCATCCATCCAAGCTCTTCACGGTGCAATCACGCTATCCATTCTTCATTGTAAACGAAGGGCTAAAAAGAACCTGCTCTCACGGGCGGCATTGGGAACCCTAGCCGCCTCCAACCCACCACCACCACCTTTGTTCTCCTCCGTCTTCCTTCGTCACTATCGGAACATATGGTTGGGCTAAGCCCGCCTCGCGGACATAGAGGCATGGCTAGCACCTCAACGCGGTACAATTTCCCGTGGGTTCAAGGTGATATGGTTGCGGTCTCCCCAATGACTATGTATTTCTAGGCGGTGTGGGTACATACAGTGTGTGTGTGCCACTGCACCCTCCCTCTTGGTTCATGGCGACGCAACTTCATTCTGGCGAGGCGACATACACAACTTGACCATTGTAGCGGCAGTTGGTGTGGCCCAACTCCTAGCAACGCAACACTGGGGCGAGGTGGTCTCCGCTAGCTTTTTTTGTCACTTGCCTCCGCTGGCTTCGAGCTTCACGTGACATGGCATGGCAGCACGCAACGCTATGGATTTTGGTCCAGATTTGATGGTATAGGTGATGACCCACAAGTATAGGGGATCGCAATAGTCTTCGAGGGTAGTATTTTATCCAAATTTATTGATTCAACACAAGGGGAGCCAAAGAATTTTTATAAGCCTTAGCAGTTGAGTTGTTAATTCAACCACACCCGAGAAGTTATTTCTGTGCGGCAAAATATGAGTGGCACAGTAGTACGGTAGTTTTGATAGTAACCGTAACAGTAGCAATAGTAACGGTAACAATGACAGTAGTGATTGTAACAGTAACAACCAGTAGTAACTTACCAAAAACAATATAAGCAAAGCGTAGGCATTGGATCAATGATGGATATTTGTATGGATGACATTCATCATGTAACAGTCACAACCTAGAACGATACACAATAGCTCCAATTCATTAATTCAATGTAGCCATTTATTTTGTATATAGTCATACGTGCTTATAATAAAAACTTGCATGACATCTTTTGTCCTACCCTCCCGTGGGAGTGGGATGCATAAAAAAATCTAAGGGTAATTAAGGCCTCATTTTAATATAGAATCGGATCAAAGCATTAACACATAGTGAATACATGAACTCCTCGAATTATAGTCATTCCTGAAGAGTATCCTAGTTATTGTCACCTTGGGGTCTACGGTTCAGAACAATAACAAGTGCATACAACTAGCTTATTGGATTTAAGAACTCATATATGTTCATGAAAATATAATAGATTCAAATATGAAATCATGGCACACGGGTTCTATGACAAGCATTATGCATAGTAAAGTCATAGCAACATCAATATCAGAACATGGTGGATACTAGGGATCAAGCCCTGACAAATTGGCTCGATTACATGACGAATCTCATCCATCTCCATCACCGTCCAGCAAGCCTACAAAAGAATTATCCACTTCCAGCGGTGAGTATCATGAAATTGTTGATAAAGAAGGGTTGTTGATGATGATGACGAACCCCCCTCTCCGAAGCCCCGAACGGACTCCAGATCAGCCCTCTCGATGAAGAACAGGAGGTGGCGGTGGCTCTGTATCATAAAAAGCGATGAAACTTCTTCTCTTATTATTTTTCTCGGGAAGACGGTACTTATGGAGGTGGAATTAGGTCAGACGGTCGACTGTGGGCCACACAAGACATCAGGGCGCGCACCCTGGGGGGTAGGCGTGCCCTGTTGTCTTGTGGACAACAGGTAGCCCCTCTCCAATGGATTTTTGCACTAGTATTTTTTATTTAATAAAAATTTGCGTCAAGTTTCGTCCAATTCTGGGAACTTTTGTTTCTGCACAAAAACAATACCATGGTAGTTTTGCTGAAAACAACATGAGTTCGGATTAGTTTCATTCAGATCATGAAAATTAGAGTCCAAAACAAGAACAAAAGTGTTTGAAAATGTAGATACGTTGGAGACCTATCAATAGGCCACTGGGCTGATGGTCCTGAACCACCCTCTCTATGCTGGGACACAAGATGATAGTGGTGCATTGGGTGGCCAGTAAGGCATGGTTTGGGAGGCAAGGCTACCATCGAAAGTTGTGGCTCACCGTGATCTCGATGGCGCCCGCTGATACGTCTCAAACGTAACTATGTTTTTGTGGGTTTTATACTACTTTTATGCATAGTTTTGGCACTTATTTCTACTATTTTCCTAGACTAACCTATTAATACATTATTCATAACTAGTTGTCGTCTTATGTTGCTTTTGGACTTTTCAGAAAAATCAAAGAAAAACACATTGGCAGGTTTCAAGCCGAGGAGATTCTAGAAAACACCGGAGCCACGAGAGGAGCCCTCCCATGGGCCCATGCGCCCCTGGCTCGCAGCCACGAGTGGGTGCATGGGCCCCACTGAGGTCGCCTCCACTGCTTCTCAATACCCCCACCTTCATATTTGCATGAAAACCTCCATATTTATCGAGGAAATTTTTCATCGACACACCTCTCCGTCCCGCAATAATCCAACTCGGAAGTCTATTCTCGGACTCTGCAGGAGGAGGGGCCACCGCAGGAGATATCTTGATCAACTTGGCTGCCACCGTGACCATATCTGATTAGGTTTATTTGGACTATGGATCCATAGCAGTAACTAGATGGAATCTCTCACTAGTTCTTCAATACAAGGATCTCATGAGCTTCCTACATGATTGAGATCAATCTGATGTAATTCTCGCTGTGTTTGTTGTTGCGTGATGAATTGGCACTTTATGGTCACATCTATTCATGAATTATTTTGATATCCCTTTGGTTTATTTGTTTCATGTTTCGTATACATATGTGCTCTCCGGTCTATTATTCTTGTACTAGCCATGTTTAGATGAAGAACTCAAAGAGGGAATTGTGTATGTTGGTTGTGTTCAGTCTTGCAAATAATATACCACGGTGACACAAAGTAAAAAAAGACTTGTGTTGTGTTGTTGCCATTTAAGGATAAAGAAAGATAACCGTGTAGTTGTCCCGGTGATGAATGCGGAGTGAAGACAATACACTATCAACATGTGTTACCTTATTGAATGCGTGCTTTGTTTTACTTAATACTTCAAGATGCATGCTTTATAGCGGTCCCAGGGTGAAGTATTAGTTATAGATGCAGTTGGATAACGGTCTATAGATGTAAGGATGTAATGCCTATCTGAAATCATGCCATGAATAATCATAGTCATAAAAGTTGTAATTTAATCTATACATAATTGTAATTTGTTCACCGCGCCTATGTTATCTTATTTGGAGAGATGCCTCTAGTGAAATCATGGATCTCGATCCATCCATCTTTATTGGTTTCAACCTTGACCATTTAAATTAATTATCATCCACAATATCATCCATTTCATTACTTACCTACAATTATCAATTCAATCACACTAGAAATCTAATCCTTGCAACCAACAAGACAGGAAGACTGACAACCTTCCTGGTTTGGTTGGGAACAAGAAGAAGTTAGTTAACCGTGTGCATGTATGATCATTAACAAAAGACTAATAATTCATTCTGGTTCGATAAACCATGGTTCTCAACAAAGAGAAATACCTGCTTGTTGGAATACATCATCCCTTCCACTTGGCTACGCGGCATCTTTCGTGGAAGTAGCACCTGCATGCACAATTGCCTTGCTGAAGGCATCATCGCTGCAGTTCGTGTCTCCATGCCTGAGATACTCAATGGAACATGCCATAAGCCAAAGTTGTCCCGGAATCAAATGCCTAGCCATCTTTGTATGAATTTCTCTAAGCCCTGGTACCTTTGAAGATTTTCTTCTAGTACTACCGAACCACTTACAATATTTGTGCTCAGAGATCAAGTGCAGACTCAATTGTTCAAAACCATCATTATTTTTCCTTCTGAATTGCCAACCCTACATTCCATTTTGACAAAACCTCACATTTTGTTCGGCACTTCCGAGCATCACATTTCGTTGGCACTTTTGAGTTATCTCAGTTTGCTTCTCTGTGGTCACAATATAAGTTCGACACCTCCGCTTCTTTTCGCTTAGAACTTTTGGGTTGCCACCTAGCTCTTTTATATATATTTCTCAAATATTGCAACGATTCTTTGTTTTGCGGTACTACGAAGCAATATATTTTACCATCACTTCCGAGCTATTCTATCACAATAAAAGGGACTAGCCTCACTATGGGTTAATCTTCACAAAGTTGGCAACCTGCACGCCCTTGTGGACTTCTGATACGACTCCAATGTATATATAATTTATAAAGTATCCATGTTTTTATATTATCATTCTTCAATGTTTTACAATAGTTTAATAGCAACTTTATATTGTCTTTTGGGACTAACCTATTGACATAGTGTCCAGTGCCAGTTCCTGTTTTTTGCTTGTTTTTTACATCGCAGAAAATCAATACCAAACGGAGTCCAAACGCAGCAAAACTTTTTGGAGAATTTTTATGGACCATAAGACACAACTTGGGACAAAGAAGTACCAGAGGGATGCCCAAGGGGGCACAACCCACCTCGGTGGCCTCCCGCACCGCCTCTTCACCCTATAAATTTCCAAATATTCCAAAAACCTAGGGGATAGATAGATCAAAAGTTCTGCCACTTCAAGCTTCTGTAGCCACGAAAAATTAATCTAGATCTGTTCTGGCACCCTGTCGGAGGGGGAATCATCACCGGTGGCCATCTTCATCATCCCGGCGGCCACCATGATGAGGAGGGAGTAGTCCACCCTCGGGCCTGAGGGTTTGTACCAGTAGCTATGTGTTTAATCTCTCTCTCTCTCTCTCGTGTTCTTGAGATGTCTCGATCTTGATATATCACGGGCTTTGTTAACATAGTTGGATCATATGATGTTTTCCCCTCCCTATCTTGTTGTGAATTGAGTTTTCCCATTGAGATTTCGTTCTATCGGATTGAATACTTCTATGAAAGCACTTTATATATGTCTTGCATATGAATACCCTGGTGACAATTGAAGGAAATATGCCATAGAGGCAATAATAATGTTATTATTTTATTTCCTTATATCATGATAAATGTTTATTATTCATGCTAGAATTGTATTATCCGGAAACATAATACTTGTGTGAATACATAGACAAACCAAACGTCACTAGTATGCCTCTACTTGACTAGCTCATTAATCAAAGATGGTTATGTTTCCTAACCATAGACATGTGTTGTCATTTGATTAACGGGATCACATTATTAGGAGAATGATGTGATTGACATGACCCATTCCATTATCTTAGCACCCGATCATTTAGTGCGTTGCTATTGCTTTCTTCATGACTTATACATGTTCCTATGACTATGAGATTATGCAACTCCCGTTTGCCGGAGGAACACTTTGTGTGCTACCAAACATCACAACGTAACTGGGTGATTATAAAGGAGCTCTACAGGTGTCTCCAAAGGTACATGTTGGGTTGGCGTATTTCGAGATTAGGATTTGTCACTCTGATTGTCGGAGAGGTATCTTTGGGCCCTCTCGGTAATGCACATCACATAAGCCTTGCAAGCATTTCAACTAATGAGTTAGTTGCGAGATGATGTATTACGAAACGAGTAAAGAGACTTGCCGGTAACGAGATTGAACTAGGTATTGAGATACCGATGATCGAATCTCGGACAAGTAAAATACCGATGACAAAGGGAACAACGTATGTTGTTATGCGGTCTGACCGATAAAGATCTTCATAGAATATGTAGGAGCCAATATGAGCATCCAGGTTCCGCTATTGGTTATTGACCGGAGACGTGTCTCGGTCATGTCTACATTGTTCTCGAACCCGTAGGGTCCCCACGCTTAAGGTTTCGATGACAGTTATATTATGAGTTTATGAGTTTTGATGTACCGAAGTTAGTTCGGAGTCCCGGATGTGATCACGGACATAACGAGGAGTCTCGAAATGGCCGAGACATAAAGATTGATATATTAGACGGCTATATTCGGACACCGGAAGTGTTCCGGGTGATTTCGGAGAAAACCGGAGAGCCGGAGGGTTACCGAAACCCTACCGGGAGAAGTAATGGGCCATATGGGCCTTAGTGGAGAGAGAGAGGGGCAGCCAGGGTGGGACGCACGCCTCCTCCCCCTGGTCCAAATTGGACTAGGAGAGGGGGGCGGCGCCCCCCTTTCCTTCTCCCTCCCCACTTCCTTCCCCCTCCTAGTAGGAGTCCTACTCCTACTAGGAGGAGGACTCCTCCTGGCGCGCCAACAGGGGCCGACCGGCCTCCTCCCCTTGCTCCTTTATATACGGGGGTAGGGGGAACCCCTAGACACACAGTTGATCCTCGTGATCATATTCTTAGCCGTGTGCGGTGCCCCCTTCCACCATAATCCTCGAAAATATTGTAGCGGTGCTTAGGCGAAGCCCTACGACGGTAGTACATCAAGATCGTCACCACGCCGTCGTGCTGACGGAACTCTACCCCGACACTTTGCTGGATCAGAGTCCGGGGATCGTCATCGAGCTGAACGTGTGCTAAAACTCGCAGGTGCCGTAGTTTCAGTGCTTGATCGGTCGGGCCGTGAAGACGTACGACTACATCAACCGCGTTGTGTTAACGCTTCCGTTGTCGGTCTACAAGGGTACGTAGATCACACTCTCCCCTCTCGTTGCTATGCATCACCATGATCTTGCGTGTGCGTAGAAATTTTTTGAAATTACTACGTTCCCCAACAGTGGCATCCGAGCCAAGGTTTTATGTGTTGATGTTATATGCACGAGTAGAACACAAGTTAGTTGTGGGCGATATAAGTCATACTGCTTACCAGCATGTCATACTTTGGTTCGGCGGTATTGTTGGACGAAGCGGCCTGGACCGATATTACGTGTACGCTTACGCGAGACCGGTTCTCCCGACGTGCTTTGCACAAAGGTGGCTAGCGGGTGACAGTTTCTCCAACTTTAGTTGAACCGAGTGTGGCTACGCCCGGTCCTTGCAAAGGTTAAAACAGCACCAACTTGACAAACTATCGTTGTGGTTTTGATGCGTAGGTAAGATTGGTTCTTGCTTAAGCCCGTAGCAGCCACGTAAAACTTGCAACAACAAAGTAGAGGACGTCTAACTTGTTTTTGCAGGGCATGTTGTGATGTGATATGGTCAAGACATGATGCTAAATTTTATTGTATGAGATGATCATGTTTTGTAACCAAGTTATCGGCAACTGGCAGGAGCCATATGGTTGTCTCTTTATTGTATGCAATGCAATTGCGCTATAATGCTTTACTTTATCACTAAGTGGTAGCGATAGTCGTGGAAGCATAAGATTGGCGAGACGACAACGATGCTACGATGGTGATCAAGGTGTCGCACCGGTGATGATGGTGATCACAACGGTGCTTCGAAGATGGTGATCACAAGCACAAGATGATGATGGCCATATCATATCACTTATATTGATTGCATGTGATGTTTATCTTTTATGCATCTTATCTTGCTTTGATTGATGGTAGCATTATAAGATGATCTCTCACTAATTATCAAGAAGTGTTCTCCCTGAGTATGCACCGTTGCGAAAGTTCTTCGTGCTGAGACACCACGTGATGATCGGGTGTGATAGGCTCTACGTTCAAATACAACGGGTGCAAAACAGTTGCACACGCAGAATACTCAGGTTATACTTGACGAGCCAAGCATATATAGATATGGCCTCGGAACACGGAGACCGAAAGGTCGAGCGTGAATCATATAGTAGATATGATCAACATAGCGATGTTCACCAATGAAACTACTCCATCTCACGTGATGATCAGACATGGTTTAGTTGATTTGCAACTCGAAACAGGGACTATAGATTAAGCGAGGATTGGCTAAGGACGAGGTGACGATGCGCGTGGGAAATGGTTCCAAAGTCGATGTGACCGCGGTCGGCACGCTACCTCTACATCTACCTTCGGGATTAGTATTAGACCTAAATAATTGTTATTTGGTGCCAGCGTTAAGCATGAACATTATATCTGGATCTTGTTTGATGCGAGATGGTTATTCATTTAAATCAGAGAATAATGGTTGTTCTATTTATATGAGTAATATCTTTTATGGTCATGCACCCTTAAAGAGTGGTCTATTCTTATTAAATCTCGATAGTAGTGACACACATATTCATAATGTTGAAACCAAAAGATGCAGAGTTGATAATGATAGTGCAACTTATTTGTGGCACTGCCGTTTGGGTCATATCGGTGTAAAGCACATGAAGAAACTCCATACTGATGGGCTTTTGGAACCACTTGATTGTGAATCACTTGGTACTTGCGAACCGTGCCTTATGGGTGAGATGACAAAAACACCGTTCTCCGGTACTATGGAGAGAAGAACAGATTTGTTGGAAATCATACATACAGATGTATGTGGTCCGATGAATGTTGAGGCTCGTGGCGGATGTCGTTATTTTCTCACCTTCACAGATGACTTAAGCAGATATGGGTATATCTACTTAATGAAACATAAGTCTGAAACATTTGAAAAGTTCAAAGAATTTCAGAGTGAAGTTGAAAATCATCGTAACAAGAAAATAAAATTCCTGCGATCTGATCGTGGAGGAGAATATTTGAGTTACGAGTTTGGTGTACATTTGAAACAATGCGGAATAGTTTCGCAACTCACGCCACCCGGAACACCACAGCGTAATGGTGTGTCCGAACATCGTAATCGTACTTTACTAGATATGGTGCGATCTATGATGTCTCTTACTGATTTATCGCTATCGTTTTGGGGTTATGCTCTAGAGACGGTCGCATTCACGTTAAATAGGGCACCATCAAAATCCGTTGAGACGACGCCTTATGAACTATGGTTTGGCAAGAAACCAAAGTTGTCGTTTCTGAAAGTTTGGGGTTGCGATGCTTATGTGAAAAAGCTTCAACCTGATAAGCTCGAACCCAAATCGGAGAAATGTGTCTTCATAGGATATCCAAAGGAAACTATTGGATACACCTTCTATCACAGATCCGAAGGCAAAACTTTTGTTGCTAAATTCGGAAACTTTCTACAGAAGGAGTTTCTCTCGAAAGAAGTGAGTGGGAGGAAAGTAAAACTTGATGAGGTAACTGTACCTGCTCCATTATTGGAAAGTAGTACATCACAGAAACCAGTTTCTGTGACACCTACACCAATTAGTGAGGAAGCTAATGATGATGATCATGAAGCTTCAGAACAAGATACTACTGAACCTTGTAGATCAACCAGAGTAAGATCCGCACCAGAGTGGTACGGTAATCCTGTTCTGGAAGTCATGCTACTAGATCATGATGAACCTACGAACTATGGAGAAGCGATGGTGAGCCCAGATTCCGCAAAATGGCTTGAAGCCATGAAATCTGAGATGAGATCCATGTATGAGAACAAAGTATGGACTTTGGTTGACTTGCCCAATGATCGGCAAGCAATTGAGAATAAATGGATCTTTAAGAAGAAGACTGACACTGACGGTAATGTTACTGTCTACAAAGCTCGACTTGTCGCAAAAGGTTTTTGACAAGTTCAAGGGATTGACTACGATGAGACCTTCTCACCCGTAGCGATGCTTAAGTCTGTCCGAATCATGTTAGCAATTGCCTCATTTTATGATTATGAAATTTGACAGATGGATGTCAAAACTGCATTCCTAAATGGATTTCTGCAAGAAGAGTTGTATATGATGCAACCAGAAGGTTTTGTCGATCCAAAGGGAGCTAACAAAGTGTGCAAGCTCCAGCGATCCATTTATGGACTGGTGCAAGCCTCTCGGAGTTGGAATAAACGCTTTGATAGTGTGATCAAAGCATTTGGTTTTGTACAGACTTTTGGACAAGCCTGTATTTACAAGAAAGTGAGTGGGAGCTGTGTAGCATTTCTGATATTATATGTAGATGACATATTACTAATCGGAAATGATATAGAATTTCTGGATAGCATAAAGGGATACTTGAATAAGAGTTTTTCAATGACATATTTCTGGATAGCATAAAGGGATAGCATAGTGGGAGCACTACATCATTTCTGATAAGTATATGTGAATGACATATTGTTGATCGAAGATAATGTAGAATTATTCTGCAAAGCATAAAGGAGTGTTTGAAAGGAGTTTTTCAAAGAAAGACCTCGGTGAAGCTGCTTACATATTGGGCATTGAGATCTATAGAGACAGATCAAGACGCTTAATTGGACTTTCACAAAGCACATACCTTGACAAAGTTTTTGAAAAAGTTCAAAATGGATCAAGCAAAGAAAGGATTCTTGCCTGTGTTACAAGGTGTGAAATTGAGTAAGACTCAATGCCCGACCAATGCAGAAGATAGAGAGAAAATGAAAGATGTTCCCTATGCTTCAGCCATAGGCTCTATCATGTATGCAATGCTGTGTACCAGACCTGATGTGTGTCTTGCTATAAGTCTAGCAGGTAGGTACCAAAGTAATCCAGGAGTGGATCACTGGACAGCGGTCAAGAACATCCTGAAATACCTGAAAAGGACTAAGGATATGTTTCTCATATATGGAGGTGACAAAGAGCTCATCGTAAATGGTTACGTTGATGCAAGCTTTGACACTGATCCGGACGATTCTAAATCGCAAACCGAATATGTGTTTACATTAAACGGTGGAGCTGTTAGTTGGTGTAGTTCTAAACAAAGCGTTGTGGCAGGATCTACATGTGAAGCGGAGTACATAGCTGCTTCGGAAGCAGCAAACGAAGGAGTTTGGATGAAGGAGTTCATATCCGATCTAGGAGTCATACCTAGTGCATCGGGTCCAATGAAAATCTTTTGTGACAATACTGCTGCAATTGCCTTGGCAAAGGAATCCAGATTTCACAAGAGAACCAAGCACATCAAGAGACACTTCAATTCCATCCGGGATCTAGTCCAGGTGGGAGACATAGAGATTTGCAAGATACATACGAATCTAATGTAGCAGACCCATTGAGTAAGCCTCTTCCATGAGCAAAACATGATCAACACCAAAGCTCCATGGGTGTTAGAATCATTACTGTGTAATCTAGATTATTGACTCTAGTGCAAGTGGGAGACTAAAGGAAATATGCCCTAGAGGCAATAATAATGCTATTATTTTATTTCCTTATATCATGATAAATGTTTATTATTCATGCTAGAATTGTATTATCCGGAAACATAATACTTGTGTGAATACATAGACAAACCAAACGTCACTAGTATGCCTCTACTTGACTAGCTCATTAATCAAAGATGGTTATGTTTCCTAACCATAGACTTGTGTTGTCATTTGATTAACAGGATCACATTATTAGGAGAATGATGTGATTGACATGACCCATTCCATTAGCTTAGCACCCGATCGTTTAGTGTGTTGCTATTGCTTTCTTCATGACTTATACATGTTCCTATGACTATGAGATTATGCAACTCCCGTTTGCCGGAGGAACACATTGTGTGCTACCAAACATCACAACGTAACTGGGTGATTATAAAGGAGCTCTACAGGTGTCTCCAAAGGTACATGTTGGGTTGGCGTATTTCGAGATTAGGATTTGTCACTCCGATTGTCGGAGAGGTATCTCTGGGCCCTCTCGGTAATGCACATCACATAAGCCTTGCAAGCATTTCAACTAATGAGTTAGTTGCGAGATGATGTATTACGAAACGAGTAAAGAGACTTGCCGGTAACGAGATTGAACTAGGTATTAAGATACCGACGATCGAATCTCGGGCAATTAAAATACCGATGACAAAGGGAACAACGTATGTTGTTATGCGGTCTGACCGATAAAGATCTTCGTAGAATATGTAGGAGCCAATATGAGCATCTAGGTTCCGCTATTGGTTATTGACCGGAGACGTGTCTCGGTCATGTCTACATTGTTCTCGAACCCGTAGGGTCCGCACGCTTAAGGTTTCGATGATAGTTATATTATGAGTTTATGAGTTTTGATGTACCGAAGTTAGTTCGGAGTCCCGGATGTGATCACGGACATAACGAGGAGTCTCGAAATGGTCGAGACATAATGATTGATATATTAGACGGCTATATTCGGACTCCGGAAGTGTTCCGGGTGATTTCGGAGAAAACCGGAGAGCCGTAGGGTTACCGGAACCCTACCGGGAGAAGTAATGGGCCATATGGGCCTTAGTGGAGAGAGAAAGGGGCAGCCAGGGTGGCACGCGCGCCTCCTCCCCCTGGTCCGAATTGGACTAGGAGAGGGGGGGGGGGGGCGCCCCCCTTTCCTTCTCCCTCCCCACTTCCTTCCCCCTCCTAGTAGGAGTCCTACTCCTACTAGGAGGAGGACTCCTCCTGGCGCGCCAATAGGGGCCGACCGGCCTCCTCCCCTTGCTCCTTTATATACGGGGTAGGGGGCACCCCTAGACACACAGTTGATCCTCGTGATCATATTCTTAGCCGTGTGCGGTGCCCCCTTCCACCATAATCCTCGATAATATTGTAGCGGTGCTTAGGCGAAGCCCTGCGATGGTAGTACATCAAGATCATCACCACGCCGTCGTGCTGATGGAAATCTACCCCGAGACTTTGCTGGATCGAAGTCCGGGGATCGTCATCGAGCTGAACGTGTGCTAAAACTCAGAGGTGCCGTAGTTTCGGTGCTTGACCGGTCGGGCCGTGAAGACGTACGACTACATCAACCGCGTTGTGCTAACGCTTCCGCTGTCGGTCTACAAGGGTACGTAGATCACACTCTCCCCTCTCGTTGCTATGCATCACCATGATCTTGCGTGTGCGTAGGAAAATTTTGAAATTACTGCGTTCCCCAACAACAATGGGGTTTATATTGATTAACTTGATATATGTTTTGGCACTTGAAAGCACAAGTGCTCCCTGGGTGGTTTTGGTAATTAATTTCAACATATCTCTTGTTGGACTAATGTTTTATCTAGTATATTTCAGATAAGTTCAACAAATGGAGTGGCGTGGACAAGAGGATGTGGAACCCCTGCAAGATGCTAAGAACAAAGGATTGGCAAAAGCTCAAGACTCTACATTTTCATTTTAGTGATCCAAGATCACATTGAGTCCATAGGAAAGCCAATATATACTATTGAAAGGGGGTGAGGTTTTGCTTAATGGTTTGCTTGCTCAAAGTGATTAGTGATATGCTCCAAAGCCCTCAACCACTTTCTCATATCCACATATGTCCCAAACCAAAAGTCAAACTCGGCCCGACCAATTTGATCTATCCGGCGCTGCCGAGTTCACTTGACATAGCCACTGCCAGATGTTGGAAATATGCCCTAGAGGCAATAATAAATTGATTATTATTATATTTCCTTGTTCATGATAATCGTTTATTATCCATGCTAGAATTGTATTGATAGGAAACTCAGATACATGTGTGGATACATAGACAACACCATGTCCCTAGTAAGCCTCTAGTTGACTAGCTCGTTAATCAATAGATGGTTACGGTTTCCTGACCATGGACATTGGATGTCATTGATAACGGGATCACATCATTAGGAGAATGATGTGATGGACAAGACCCAATCCCAAGCCTAGCACAAGATCATGTAGTTCGTATGCTAAAGCTTTTCTAATGTCAAGTATCATTTCCTTAGACCATGAGATTGTGCAACTCCCGGATACCGTAGGAGTGCTTTGGGTGTGCCAAACGTCACAACGTAACTGGGTGGCTATAAAGGTACACTACGGGTATCTCTGAAAGTGTCTGTTGGGTTGGCACGAATCGAGATTGGGATTTTGTCACTCCGTGTAAACGGAGAGGTATCTCTGGGCCCACTCGGTAGGACATCATCATAATGTGCACAATGTGACCAAGGGGTTGATCACGGGATGATGTGTTACGGAACGAGTAAAGAGACTTGCCGGTAACGAGATTGAACAAGGTATCGGTATACCGACGATCGAATCTCGGGCAAGTACCATACCGCTAGACAAAGGGAATTGTATACGGGATTGATTGAGTCCTTGACATCGTGGTTCATCCGATGAGATCATCGTGGAACATGTGGGAGCCAACATGGGTATCCAGATCCCGCTGTTGGTTATTGACCGGAGAACATCTCGGTCATGACTACATGTCTCCCGAACCCGTAGGGTCTACACACTTAAGGTTCGATGACGCTAGGGTTATAAAGGAAGTTTGTATGTGGTTACCGAATGTTGTTCGGAGTCCCGGATGAGATCCCGGACGTCACGAGGAGTTCCGGAATGGTCCGGAGGTAAAGATTTATATATAGGAAGTCCTGTTTCGGCCATCGGGACAAGTTTCGGGGTCATCGGTATTGTACCGGGACCACCGGAAGGGTCCCGGGGGCCCACCGGGTGGGGCCACCTGCCCCGGGGGGCCACATGGGCTGTAGGGGGTGCGCCTTGGCCTACATGGGCCAAGGGCACCAGCCCCTAGAGGCCCATGCGCCAAGATATAGGAAAAAGGGGAGAGTCCTAAAGGGGGAAGGCACCTCCGAGGTGCCTTGGGGAGGATGGACTCCTCCCCCCCTCTTAGCCGCACCCCTTCCTTGGAGGAAGGGGCAAGGCTGCGCCTCCCCCCTCTCCCCTGCCCCTATATATAGTGGAGGGGAGGGAGGGCATCCATACCTGAGCCCTTGGCGCCTCCCTCCCTCCCGTGACACCTCCTCCTCTCCCGTAGGTGCTTGGCGAAGCCCTGCAGGATTGCCACGCTCCTCCATCACCACCACGCCGTTGTGCTGCTGCTGGATGGAGTCTTCCTCAACCTCTCCCTCTCTCCTTGCTGGATCAAGGCGTGGGAGACATCGTCGAGCTGTACGTGTGTTGAACGCGGAGGTGCCGTCCGTTCGGCACTAGGATCATCGGTGATCTGAATCACGACGAGTACGACTCCATCAACCCCGTTCACTTGAACGCTTCCGCTTAGCGATCTACAAGGGTATGTAGATGCACTCTCCTTCCCTCGTTGCTAGTCTCTCCATAGATAGATCTTGGTGACACGTAGGAAAATTTTGAATTTCTGCTACGTTCCCCAACAGTGGCATCATGAGCTAGGTCTATTGCGTAGATTCTTTGCACGAGTAGAACACAAAGTAGTTGTGGGCGTCGATATTGTTCAATATGCTTGCCGTTACTAGTCTTATCTTGATTCGGCGGCATCGTGGGATGAAGCGGCCCGGACCAACCTTACACGTACGCTTACGTGAGACCGGTTCCACCGACAAACATGCACTAGTTGCATAAGGTGGCTGGCGGGTGTCTGTCTCTCCCACTTTAGTCGGATCGGATTCGATGAAAAGGGTCCTTATGAAGGGTAAATAGCAATTGGCATATCACGTTGTGGTTCATGCGTAGGTAAGAAACGTTCTTGCTAGAAACCCATAGCAGCCACGTAAAACATGCAAACAACAATTAGAGGACGTCTAACTTGTTTTTGCAGGGTATGCTATGTGATGTGATATGGCCAAAAAGGATGTGATGAATGATATATGTGATGTATGAGATTGATCATGTTCTTGTAATAGGAATCACGACTTGCATGTCGATGAGTATGACAACCGGCAGGAGCCATAGGAGTTGTCTTTATTTATTTGTGACCTGCGTGTCAACTTAAACGTCATGTAATTACTTTACTTTATTGCTAACCGTTAGCCATAGTAGTAGTAGAAGTAATAGTTGGCGAGGCAACTTCATGAAGACACGATGATGGAGATCATGATGATGGAGATCATGGTGTCATGCCGGTGACGATGATGATCATGGAGCCCCGAAGATGGAGATCAAAAGGAGCAAAATGATGATGGCCATATCATGTCACTATTTGATTGCATGTGATGTTTATCATGTTTATACATCTTATTTGCTTAGAACGACGGTAGTAAATAAGATGATCCCTTACAACAATTTCAAGAAGTGTTCTCCCCTAACTGTGCACCGTTGCGACAGTTCGTGTTTCGAAGCACCACGTGATGATCGGGTGTTAGATTCTAACGTTCACATACAACGGGTGTAAGACAGATTTACACACGCGAAACACTTAGGGTTAACTTGACGAGCCTAGCATGTACAGACATGGCCTCGGAACACGGAGACCGAAAGGTCGAACATGAGTCGTATAGAAGATACGATCAACATGAAGATGTTCACCGATGATGACTAGTCCGTCTCACGTGATGATCGGACACGGCCTAGTTTGACTCGGATCATGTAATCACTTAGATGACTAGAGGGATGTCTATCTGAGTGGGAGTTCATAAGATGAACTTAATTATCCTGAACATAGTCAAAAGGTTTTTGCAAATTATGTCGTAGCTCACGCTATAGTTCTACTGTTTAGATATGTTCCTAGAGAAAAATTAGTTGAAAGTTGATAGTAGCAATTATGCGGACTAGGTCCGTAAACTGAGGATTGTCCTCATTGCTTCATAGAAGGCTTATGTCCTTAATGCACCGCTCAGTGTGCTGAACCTCGAACGTTGTCTGTGGTTGTTGCGAACATCTGACATACACGTTTTGATAACTACGTGATAGTTCAGTTAAACGGTTTAGAGTTGAGGCACCAAAGACGTTTTTGAAACATCGCGAAACATATGAGATGTTTTGAGGGCTGAAATTGGGATTTCAGGCTCGTGCCCATGTCAAGAGGTATAAGACCTCCGATGACTTTCTTAACCTGCAAACTAAGGAGAAAAGCTCAATTGTTGAGCTTGTGCTCAGATTGTCTGAGTACAACAATCATTTGAATCGAGTGGGAGTTGATCTTCCAGATAAGACAGTGATGGTTCTCCAAAGTCATTGCCACCAAGCTGTTAGAGCTTCGTGATGAACTATAACATATCAGGGATAGATATGATGATCCTTGAGGTATTTGCGATGTTTGACACCGCGAAAGTAGAAATCAAGAAGGAGCATCAATTGTTGATGGTTGGTGGAACCACTAGTTTCAAGAAGGGCAAGGGCAAGAAGGGATACTTCATGAAACGGCAAATCAGCTGCTGCTCTAGTGAAGAAACCCAAGGTAAAACCCAAACCCGAGACTAAGTGCTTCTGTAATAAGGGGAACAACCACTAGAGCAGAATTACCCTAGATACTTGGTAGATAAGAAGGCTGGCAAGGTCGATAGAAGTATATTGGATATACATTGTGTTAATGTGTACTTTGCTAGTACTCCTAGTAGCACCAGGGTGTTAGATACCGGTTCGGTTGCTAATTGTTAGTAACTCGAAATAAAAGCTACGGAATAAACGGAGACTAGCTAAAAGTGAGCTGACAATATATGTTGGAAGTGTTTCCAAGTTTGATGTAATCAAACATCGCACGCTCCCTCTACCATCAAGATTAGCATTAAACCTGAATGGTTGATTGAATCTCGATCGTAGTGATACACATTTTCATGCCAAAAGATAGTAATGATAGTACCACTTACTTGTGGCACTGCCACGTAAGTCATATCGGTATAAAACGCATGAAGAAGCTCCATATTGATGGATCTTTGGGCTCACTCGTTTTTGAAAAGTTTGAGACATGCGAACCATGTCTATTGGTGTATATGCATGAAGAAACTCCATGCAAATGGACCGTTTTAACTCACTTGATTTTGAATTACTTGGGACATGCAAATCATACCACATGGGCAAGATGACTGAAAAGCCTCGGTTTCAGTAAAATGGAACAAGATAGCAACTTGTTGGAAGCAACACATTTTGATGTGTGCAGTCCACTGAGTGCTGAGGCATGCAGTGAATATCGTTATGTTCTTACTTCACAGATGATTCGAGTAGATGTTGAGAATATTTACTTGATGAAACACAAGTCTGAATTATTGAATGGTTCAAGTAATTTCAGAGTGAAGTAGAAGATCATTGTGACAAGAGGATAAAATGTCTATGATATGATCATAGAGATGAGTATCTGAGTTACGAGTTTTGGCACACAATTAAGACATTGTGGAAATTGTTTCACAATTAATACCGCCTGGAACACCATAGTGTGATGGTGTGTCCGAACATCATAGTTGCACCCTATTGGATATGATGCATACCATGATGTCTCTTATCGAACTGCCACGATAGTTTATGGGTTAGGCATTAAAGACAACCACATTCACTTTAAATAGGGCACCACGTAATTCCGATGAGATGACACCGTATGAATTATGGTTTAGAGAAACCTAAGTTGTCGTTTCTTAAAGGTTTGGGGCTGCGACGCTTATGTGAAAAAGTTTCAGGATTAAGCTCGAACCCAAAGCGGATAAAGTACATCTTCATAGGACACCCAAAACAGTTGGGTATACCTCCTAATTCAGATCCGAAGGCAATATGAATTGTTTCTAGAATTGGGTCCTTTCTCGAGGAAAGGTTTCTCTCGAAAGAATTGAGTGGGAGGATGGTGGAGACTTGATGAGGTTATTGAACCATCACTTCAACCAGTGTGTAGCAGGGCACAGGAAGTTGTTCCTGTGGCACCTACACCAATTGAAGTAGAAGCTTATGATAGTGATCATGAAACTTCAGATCAAGTCACTCCCAAACCTCGTAGGGTGACAAGGATACGTACTACTTCAGAGTGGTACAGTAATCCTGTCTTGGAAGTCATGTTGCTAGACAACAATGAACCTACGAGCTATGGAGAAGCGATGGTGGGCCCGGATTCCGATAAATGGCTCAAGGCCATAAAACCCGAGAGAGGATCCATGTATGAAAACAAAGTGTAGACTTTGGAAGAACTACTTGATGGTCGTAAGGCTGTTAGGTACATATGGATTTTGAAAGGAAGACAGACAATGATGGTAAGTGTCACCATTAAGAAAGCTCGACTTGTCGTTAAAGTTTTTTTTTCGACAAGTTCAAGGAGTTGACTATGATGAGATTTTCTCACTCGTAGCGATGCTAAGAGTCTGTTGGAATTATATTAGCGATTACTGCATTATTTATGAAATCTTGCAGATAGGATGTAAAAAAAAAACATTGTTCCCTCGACGATTTTCTTGAGGAAAGGTTGTATGTGATACAACCGGAAGGTTTTTGTCAATCCTGAAAGATGCTAATAAGTATGCAAAGCTCCAGCAATCCTTCTAGGGACTGGAGTAAGCATCTCGGAGTTGGAATGTATGCTTTGATGATGATCAAAGATTTTGGGTGTATACAAAGTTTATGAGAAACTTGTATTTCCAAAGAAGTGAGTGGGAGCACTATAGAATTTCTGATGAGTATATGTTGTTGACATATTGTTGATCAGAAATGATGTAGAATTTCTGGAAAGCATATAGGGTTATTTGGAAAGTGTTTTTCAATGGAAAGCCTGGATTAAGCTACTTGAACATTGAGCATCAAGATCTATAAGGATAGATCAAAACGCTTAATAGTACTTTCAAATGAGCACATGCCTTGACGTGATCTTGAAGGTGTTCAAGATGGATCAGTCAAAGAAGGAGTTCTTGCCTGAGTTGTAAGGTATGAAGTTAAGACTTAAAGCTCGACCATGGCAGAATAGAGAGAAAGGAACGAAGGTCGTCCCCTATGCTTAAGACATAGGCTCTACAGTATGCTATGTTGTGTACCGCACCTGAAGTGTGCTTTACCATGAGTCAGTCAAGGGGTACAAGAGTGATCCAAGAATGGATCACATGGCAACGGTCAAAGTTATCCTTAGTAACTAGTGGACTAAGGAATTTTCTCAATTATGGAGGTGGTAAAAGAGTTCGTCGTAAAGAGTTATGACGATGCAAGCTTAACACCTATCCAGATAGCTCTGAGTAGAGATACCGGATACGTATAATGGAGCAACAATTTAGAATAGCTCCAAGTAGAACAGTTATTTGGAATAGCTCCAAATAGAACGTGGTAGCTGCATCTAGGAGATGACATAGAGATTTGTAAAGCACACACGGATCTGAAAGGTTCAGACCCGTTGACTATAACCTCTCTCACAAGCATAACATGATCAAACCCAGAACTCATAGAGTGTTAATCACATGGTAAATGTGAACTAGATTATTGACTCTAGTAAACTCTTTGGGTGTTAGTCACATGGGGATGTGACCTGTGAGTGTTAATCACATATCGATGTGAACTAGATTATTGACTCTAGTGCAAGTGGGAGACTGTTGGAAATATGCCCTAGAGGCAATAATAAATTGATTATTATTATATTTCCTTGTTCATGATAATCATTTATTATCCATGCTAGAATTGTATTGATAGGAAACTCAGATACATGTGTGGATACATAGACAACACCATGTCCCTAGTAAGCCTCTAGTTGACTAGCTCGTTAATCAATAGATGGTTACGGTTTCCTGACCATGGACATTGGATGTCGTTGATAATGGGATCACATCATTAGGAGAATGATGTGATGGACAAGACCCAATCCTGAGCCTAGCACAAGATCATGTAGTTCGTATGCTAAAGCTTTTCTAATGTCAAGTATCATTTCCTTAGACCATGAGATTGTGCAACTCCCGGATACCGTAGGAGTGCTTTGGGTGTGCCAAACGTCACAACGTAACTGGGTGGCTATAAAGGTACACTACGGGTATCTCTGAAAGTGTCTGTTGGGTTGGCACGAATCGAGATTGGGATTTTGTCACTCCGTGTAAACGGAGAGGTATCTCTGGGCCCACTCGGTAGGACATCATCATAATGTGCACAATGTGACCAAGGGGTTGATCACGGGATGATGTGTTACGGAACGAGTAAAGAGACTTGCCGGTAACGAGATTGAACAAGGTATCGGTATACCGACGATCGAATCTCGGGCAAGTACCATACCGCTAGACAAAGGGAATTGTATACGGGATTGATTGAGTCCTTGACAAAGTGGTTCATCCGATGAGATCATCGTGGAACATGTGGGAGCCAACATGGGTATCCAGATCCCACTGTTGGTTATTGACCGGAGAACATCTCGGTCATGACTACATGTCTCCCGAACTCGTAGGGTCTACACACTTAAGGTTCGATGACGCTAGGGTTATAAAGGAAGTTTGTATGTGGTTACCGAATGTTGTTCGGAGTCCCGGATGAGATCCCGAACGTCACGAGGAGTTCCGGAATGGTCCGGAGGTAAAGATTTATATATAGGAAGTCCTGTTTCGGCCATCGGGACAAGTTTCGGGGTCATCGGTATTGTACCGGGACCACCGGAAGGGTCCCGGGGGCCCACCGGGTGGGGCCACCTGCCCCGGGGGCCACATGGGCTGTAGGGGGTGCGCCTTGGCCTACATGGGCCAAGGGCACCAGCCCCTAGAGGCCCATGCGCCAAGATATAGGAAAAAGGGGAGAGTCCTAAAGGGGGAAGGCACCTCCGAGGTGCCTTGGGGAGGATGGACTCCTCCCCCCCCTCTTAGCCGCACCCCTTCCTTGGAGGAAGGGGCAAGGCTGCGCCTCCCCCCTCTCCCTTGCCCCTATATATAGTGGAGGGGAGGGAGGGCATCCATACCTGAGCCCTTGGCGCCTTCCTCCCTCCCGTGACACCTCCTCCTCTCCCGTAGGTGCTTGGCGAAGCCCTGCAGGATTGCCACGCTCCTCCATCACCACCACGCCGTTGTGCTGCTGCTGGATGGAGTCTTCCTCAACCTCTCCCTCTCTCCTTGCTGGATCAAGGCGTGGGAGACATCGTCGAGCTGTACGTGTGTTGAACGCGGAGGTGCCGTCCGTTCGGTACTAGGATCATCGATGATCTGAATCACGACGAGTACGACTCCATCAACCCTGTTCACTTGAACGCTTCCGCTTAGCGATCTACAAGGGTATGTAGATGCACTCTCCTTCCCTTCGTTGCTAGTCTCTCCATAGATAGATCTTGGTGACATGTAGGAAAATTTTGAATTTCTGCTACGTTCCCCAACACCAGAAACCCAAATCAGTTTAGTCTCACCGATGGGATCCCGGTCTCACCGAGATGGGCTTGCAAACTCTCTGTTACCTATTGCAATTATTTCGGTCCCATCGAGATAAGCAATCAGTCCCACCAAGTTTCCCTGACCAACTCTCTTTTTAGCTTATTACCAAAATCGGTCCCACCGAGTTTGTGTAATCGGTCAAACCGAGTTGAGGTTTTACCCTAACCCTAGCACATCGGTCCCATCGAGTTGATCATATCAGTCCCACCGAAAAGCCTAATGTTCACATTTTGAACTAAATCGGTCTGACCGAGTTTAACGATTCGGTCCCACCGAGTTTGGTGATTTGTGTGTAACGGCTAGATTTTGTGTGGAGGCTATAAATACCCCTCCACCCACTCTTAATTCATAGAGAGAGCCATCAGAATGTCCCTACACTTTTGGCATACATTTTCTAAGAGAGAACCACCTACTCATGTGTTGAGACCAAGATATTCCATTCCAACCACAAGAATCTTGATATCTAGCCTTCCCCAAGTTGCTTTCCACTCAAATCATCTTTCCACCAAATCCAAATCTATGAGAGAGAGTTGAGTGTTGGGGATACTATCATTTGAAGCACAAGAGCAAGGAGTTCATCATCAACATACAATCTATTACCTTTTGGAGAGTGGTGTCTCCTAGATTAGTTAGGTGTCACTTGGGAGCCTCCAACAAGATTGTGGAGTTGAACCAAGGAGTTTGTAAGGGCAAGGAGATCGCCTACTTCGTGAAGATCTACCCTAGTGAGGCAAGTCCTTCATGGGCGATGGCCATGGTGGGATAGACAAGGTTGCTTCTTCATGGACCCTTCATGGGTGGAGCCCTTCGTGGACTCGTGCAACCATTACGCTTCGTGGATCGAAGTCTCCATCAACGTGGATGTACGATAGCACCACCTATCGGAACCACGCCAAAAATCTCCGTGTCTCCAATTGCATTTGCACACTCCAATCACATCCCTTTACATTCTCACAACTTGCATGCTTTACTTTTCGCTGCTCGTATACTCTTGTCATGCTTGCTTGAAATGTATTGTGAATGTTTAAACTTGTTCTAAATCTCTACCTTAACTTGAAGAAAATAAAAATTGCTACTTTTATTTGTTAAGAGTCTATTCACCCCCCCTCTAGACACCTCTTCTCGATCCTTTCAATTGGTATCAGAGCATTGGTCTCCATTGCCTTGGTTTAATCACCATTGGAGGAAGAAGGATGAGTCTATGTTGGGGAGTCTTAGACGTAGAGTGCCTATACTTGAAGAAGAGTTCTTTCATGAGTCAAAAAGTGAGATGCTTGTGATTTTCAATGAATATCATTTGAACAAGTACATTACTAGCCCTTGTGCACCTCATGTTGATCCTTTGCATCCTACCCTTGATGAATCTATTGACATGATTCGCAACCTTAGAACTGTTAATCTTATCATTAGAGGTTTGCCTAGAAATTTGCTTGGTTGCTTGCCTACTCTTGATTGTGCCTACACCATATGGAGATTTCTTGAGGAACGATTTCCAAACTGTTCCTTGCAAAACCTAGATGAAATTCTTCATAAGTCCATTGCATTGAGTAAGATGAATTCCAATGATCCTAAGTTTGGTGATTGTCTATTTGAGCTTACTAGCCTCATGCGTGCCAAAGGAGATGTTGGAATCATTAGCACTATCATCTCCGAAGCCATTAGAATTCATAAAGCTGATTATTGTGATGATCATTTATCTAATGAATCACTCTCTCTAGGAATTGATCCATCACAAGAAGATGTTGAACATGGATACTATGATGAGGATGAGGATAGTGACTTTGATCTCGACGAGTCTATGAGACACTTTGGTCTTATGGCTAATCTTCACGGCTACATGGCTGGAGGAAAGGAATGGGTTCTTGATAGTGGATGTACCGATCACATGACCAGAGTTAAGGATACGTTTCGTGAGCTTGATGAAAACGACGGCCTCGAAAGTATGTCACCTTTGGTGATAACTCAAAGGGTAAGGTGGTTGGCCTTGGTAAGGTGGCCATCTCAATGATAGCTCCATACAAAATGTTATGCTCGTTGAATCTCTTAGCTACTATTTACTTTCCGTATTTAGACTTGCTGACTTTGGCTTCAATGTCCTATTTACTGAAGTAGATTGCCAAGTGTTTTGTAGAGATAATCACAATATGGTCTTTACCGGTATACGTAGAGGTGATCTTTACATTGTAGATTTCACTAAAAAGGCTCAGCCTAGAACTTTCTTAATTGCTAAATCCTCTAAAGGCTGGTTGTGGCATAGGAGATTAGGTCACGTGGGCATGAGAAATCTTGATAAGCTAATTAAAGGTGATCATATCCTTGGAGTGAAAGATGTTATATTTGACAAGGATAGATTGTGCAGTGCTTGTCAAGCAGGAAAACAAGTTGGAGGAAGTCACCACGTGAAGAACATTATGACCACGAGAAGATCGCTCTAGCTACTTCATATGGATCTCTTTGGTCCCAATTGTTGGAAATATGCCCTAGAGGCAATAATAAAAGCAGTATTATTATATTTCCTTGTTCATGATAATTGTCTTTATTCATGCTATAATTGTGTTATCCGGAAATCGTAATACATGTGTGAATAACAGACACCAACATGTCCCTAGTAAGCCTCTAGTTGACTAGCTCGTTGATGAACAGATAGTCATGGTTTCTTGACTATGGACATTGGATGTCATTGATAACGAGATCACATCATTAGGAGAATGATGTGATGGACAAGACCCAATCCTAAACATAGCTTAAAGATCGTATAGTTCGTTTGCTAGAGTTTTTCCAATGTCAAAGTGTCTTTTCCTTAGACCATGAAATCGTGTAACTCCCGGATACCGTAGGAGTGCTTTGGGTATACCAAACGTCACAACGTAACTGGGTGACTATAAAGGTAGACTACGGGTATCTCCGAAAGTGTCTGTTGGGTTGACACGGATCAAGACTGGGATTTGTCACTCCGTATGACGGAGAGGTATCACTGGGCCCACTCGGTAATGCATCATCATAATGAGCTCAAAGTGACCAAGTGTCTGGTCACGGGATCATGCATTACGGTACGAGTAAAGTGACTTGCCGGTAACGAGATTGAACGAGGTATTGGGATACCGACGATTGAATCTCGGGCAAGTAACATATCGATTGACAAAGGGAATTGTATACGGGGTTGCTTGAATCCTCGACATCGTGGTTCATCCGATGAGATCATCGTGGAGTATGTGGGAGCCAACATGGGTATCCAGATCCCGCTGTTGGTTATTGACCGGAGAGTCGTCTCGGTCATGTCTACATATCTCCCGAACCCGTAGGGTCTACACACTTAAGGTTCGGTGACGCTAGGGTTGTAGGGATATGTATATGCAGTAACCCGAATGTTGTTCGGAGTCCCGGATGATATCCTGGACGTCACGAGGAGTTCTGGAATGGTCCGAAGGTAAAGATTTATATATGGGAAGTCATGTTTTGGCCATCGGGACAAGTTTCGGGGTCATCGGTATTGTACCGGGACCACCGGAAGGGTCCCGGGGGTCCACCGGGTGGGGCCACCTGCCCCGGGGGCCACATGGGCTGTAAGGGGGTGCGCCTTGGCCTACATGGGCCAAGGGCACCAGCCCCAAGGGGCCCATGCACCTAGGGTTTCCAAAGGGGAAGAGTCCCACAAGTGGAAGGCACCCCTAGGTGCCTTGGGGGGGAGGGAAACCTCCCTTGGCCGCCGCCCCCCTAGGAGATTGGATCTCCTAGGGCCGGTGCCCCCCCCTTAGGCCCTCCTATATATAGTGGGGGAAGGAGGGCTTTTTCATCCATGCCTTTGGTTGCCTCCTTCTCCCTCTCTAACACCTCCTCCTCCATAGCGCTTGGCGAAGCCCTGACGGAGTACTGCAGCTCCATCACCACCACGCCGTCGTGCTGCTGCTGGAGCCATCTTCCTCAACCTCTCCTTCCCTCTTGCTGGATCAAGAAGAAGGAGACGTTATGCTGACCGTACGTGTGTTGAACGCGGAGGTGCCGTCCGTTCGGTGCTAGGATCTCCGGTGATTTGGATCACGTCGTGTTCGACTACCTCATCCCCGTTCTTTGAACGCTTCCGCTCGCGATCTACAAAGGTATGTAGATGCATCCGATCACTCATTGCTAGATGAACTCGTAGATGGATCTTGGTGAAACCGTAGGAAAATTTTTGTTTTCTGCAACGTACCCCAACAGTGGCATCATGAGCTAGGTATATGCGTAGTTCTTCTTGCGCGAGTAGAACACAATTTGTTGTGGGCGTAGATGTTGTCAACTTTCTTGCCGTTACTAGTCTTATCTTGCTTCAACGGTATTGTGGGATGAAGCGGCCCGGACCAACCTTACACGTACGCTAACGTGAGACCGGTTCCACCGACTAACATGCACAAGTTGTATAAGGTGGCTGGCGGGTGTCTGTCTCTCCCACTTTAGTTGGAGCGGATTCGATGAAAAGGGTCCTTATGAAGGGTAAATAGAAGTTGACAAATCACGTTGTGGCTTTCACGTAGGTAAGAAAACGTTCTTGCTAGAATCCTTTTTCAGCCACGTAAAACTTGCAACAACAATTAGAGGACGTCTAACTTGTTTTTGCAGCAAGTGCTTTGTGATATGATATGGCCAAAATTGTGATGAATGATCAATGATATATATGTGATGTATGAGATGTTCATGCTATTGTAATAGGAATCACGACTTGCATGTCGATGAGTATGACAACCGGCAGGAGCCATAGGAGTTGTCTTTATTTTTTGTATGACCTGCGTGTCATTGAGAAACACCATGTAAATTACTTTACTTTATTGCTAAACGCGTTAGCCATAGTAGTAGAAGTAATAGTTGGCGAGCAACTTCATGGAGACACGATGATGGAGATCATGATGATGGAGATCATGGTGTCATGCCGGTGACAAGGTGATCATGGAGCCCCAAGATGGAGATCAAAGGAGCTATGTGATATTGGCCATATCATGTCACTATTATTATTTGATTGCATGTGATGTTTATCATGTTTTTCATCTTGTTTACTTAGAACGACGGTAGTAAATAAGATGATCCCTCATAATAATTTGAAGAAAGTGTTCCCCCTAATTCTGCACCGTTGCGACAGTTTGTTGTTTCAAAGCACCACATGATGATCGGGTGTGATAGATTCTAACGTTCACATACAACGGGTGTAAGACAGATTTACACATGCAAACACTTAGGTTGACTTGACGAGCCTAGCATGTGTATAGACATGGCCTCGGAACACAGAAGACCGAAAGGTCGAGCATAAGTCGTATAGAAGATATGATCAACATGAAGATGTTCACCGACGTTGACTAGTCCGTCTCACGTGATGATCGGACACGGCCTAGTTGACTCAGATCATGTTATACTTAGATGACTAGAAGAGGGATGTCTATCTAAGTGGGAGTTCATTGAATAATTTGATTAGATGAACTTAATTATCATGAACTTAGTCTAAAATCTTTACAATATGTCTTGTAGATCAAATGGCCAACGTAGTCCTCAACTTCAACGCGTTCCTAGAGAAAACCAAGCTGAAAGACGATGGCAGCAACTATACGGACTGGGTCCGGAACCTGAGGATCATCCTCATAGCTGCCAAGAAAGATTATGTCCTACAAGCACCGCTAGGTGATCCACCCGTCCCACAGAACCAAGACGTTATGAACGCTTGGCAGACACGTGCTGATGACTACTCCCTCGTTCAGTGTGGCATGCTTTACAGCTTAGAGACGGGGCTCCAAAAGCGTTTTGAGAGACATGGAGCATATGAGATGTTCGAAGAGCTGAAAATGGTTTTTCAAGCTCATGCCCGAATCGAGAGATATGAGGTCTCCGACAAGTTCTTCAGCTGTAAGATGGAGGAAAATAGTTCTGTCAGTGAGCACATACTCACTATGTCTGGGTTACATAACCGCTTGACTCAGCTGGGAGTTAATCTCCCGGATGACGCGGTCATTGACAGAATCCTCCAATCGCTTCCACCAAGCTACAAGAGCTTTGTGATGAACTTCAATATGCAGGGGATGCAAAAGACCATTCCTGAGGTATTTGCATGCTGAAATCAGCAGAGGTAGAAGTCAAGAAGGAACATCAAGTGTTGATGGTAAATAAAACCACTAAGTTCAAGAAGGGCAAGGGTAAAAAGAACTCCAAGAAGGACGGCAAGGAAGTTGCCGCGCCTGGCAAGAAAGCTGCCAGGAAGAAGCCAAAGAATGGACCCAAGCCCGAGACTGAGTGCTTTTATTGCAAGGGAAGTGGTCACTAGAAGCGGAACTGCCCCAAATACTTAGCGGACAAGAAGGCCGGCAAAACAAAAGGTATATGTGATATACATGTAATTGATGTGTACCTTACCAGTACTCGTAGTAGCTCTGGGTATTTGATACCGGTGCAGTTGCTCACATTTGTAACTCAAAGCAGGAGCTGCGGAATAAGCGGAGACTGGCGAAGGACGAGGTGACGATGCGCGTCGGGAATGGTTCCAAGGTCGATGTGATCGCCGTCGGCACGCTGCCTCTACATTTACCTACGGGATTAGTTTTAAACCTCAATAATTGTTATTTAGTGCCAGCTTTGAGCATGAACATTGTATCGGGATCTCGTTTAATTCGAGATGGCTACTCATTTAAATCCGAGAATAATGGTTGTTCCATTTATATGAGAGATATGTTTTATGGTCATGCTCCTATGGTGAATGGTTTATTCTTAATGAATCTCGAGCGTAATGCTACACATAGTCATAGTGTGAGTACCAAAAGATGTAAGGTTGATAATGATAGTCCCACATACTTGTGGCACTGCCGCCTTGGTCACATAGGTGTCAAACGCATGAAGAAGCTCCATGCAGATGGACTTTTAGAGTCTCTTGATTATGAATCATTTGACACGTGCGAACCATGCCTCATGGGTAAAATGACCAAGACTCCGTTCTCAGGAACAATGGAGCAAGCAACCAACTTATTGGAAATCATACATACTGATGTGTGTGGTCCAATGAGTGTTGAGGCTCGCGGTGGCTATCATTATGTTCTCACCCTCACTGATGACTTGAGTAGATATGGGTATGTCTACTTAATGAAACACAAGTCTGAAACCTTTGAAAAGTTCAAGGAATTTCAGAGTGAAGTTGAGAATCAACGTGACAGGAAAATCAAGTTTCTACGATCAGATCGTGGAGGAGAATACTTGAGTCACGAATTTGGCACACACTTAAGAAAATGTGGAATAGTTTCACAACTCACGCCGCCTGGAACACCTCAGCGTAATGGTGTGTCCGAACATCGTAATCGCACTCTATTAGATATGGTGCGATCTATGATGTCTCTTACCGATTTACCGCTATCTTTTTGGGGCTATGCTTTAGAGACTGCCGCATTCACTTTAAATAGGGCTCCGTCGAAATCCGTTGAGATGACACCGTTTGAATTATGGTTTGGTAAGAAACCTAAGTTGTCGTTTCTAAAAGTTTGGGATGCGATGCTTATGTCAAGAAACTTCAACCTAAAAAGCTCGAACCCAAGTCGGAAAAATGCGTCTTCATAGGATACCCTAAAGAAACTGTTGGGTATACCTTCTACCATAGATCCGAAGGCAAGATCTTTGTTGCCAAGAATGGATCCTTTCTAGAGAAGGAGTTTCTCTCGAAAGAAGTAAGTGGGAGGAAAGTAGAACTTGATGAAGTATTACCTCTTGAACCGGAAAATGGCGCAACTCAAGAAAATGTTCCTGAGGTGCCTGCACCGACTAGAGAGGAAGTTAATGATAATGATCAAGATACTTCTGATCAAGCTCCTACTGAAATTCGAAGGTCCACAAGGACACGTTCCGCACCAGAGTGGTACGGCAACCCTGTCTTGGAAATCATGTTGTTAGACAACGGTGAACCTTCGAACTATGAAGAAGCGATGGCGGGCCCGGATTCCGACAAATGGCTAGAAGCCATGAAATCCGAGATAGGATCCATGTATGAAAACAAAGTATGGACTTTGACTGACTTGCCCGTTGAACGGCGAGCCATAGAAAATAAATGGATCTTTAAGAAGAAGACAGACGCGGATGGTAATGTGACCATCTATAAAGCTCGGCTTGTCGCTAAGGGTTATCGACAAGTTCAAGGGGTTGACTACGATGAGACTTTCTCACCGGTAGCGAAGCTAAAGTCCGTCCGAATCATGTTAGCAATTGCCGCATTCTATGATTATGAGATATGGCAAATGGACGTCAAAACGACATTCCTTAATGGTTTCCTTAAGGAAGAATTGTATATGATGCAGCCGAAGGTTTTGTCGATCCTAAGAATGCTGACAAGGTGTGCAAGCTCCAACGCTCGATTTATGGGCTGGTGCAAGCATCTCGGAGTTGGAACATTCGCTTTGATGAGATGATCAAAGCGTTTGGGTTTACGCAGACTTATGGAGAAGCCTGCGTTTACAAGAAAGTGAGTGGGAGCTCTGTAGCATTTCTCATATTATATGTAGATGACATACTTTTGATGGGAAATGATATAGAACTCTTGGACAGCATCAAGGCCTACTTGAATAAGAGTTTTTCAATGAAGGACCTTGGAGAAGCTGCTTATATATTAGGCATCAAGATCTATAGAGATAGATCAAGACGCCTCATAGGTCTTTCACAAAGCACATACCTTGATAAGATATTGAAGAAGTTCAATATGGATCAATCTAAGAAGGGGTTCTTGCCTGTGTTACAAGGTATGAAATTGAGCTCAGCTCAATGTCCGACCACGGCAGAAGATATAGAAGAGATGAGTGTCATCCCCTATGCCTCAGCCATAGGTTCTATTATGTATGCCATGCTGTGTACCAGACCTGATGTAAACCTTGCCGTAAGTTTGGTAGGAAGGTACCAAAGTAATCCCGGCAAGGAACACTGGACAGCGGTCAAGAATATCCTGAAGTACCTGAAAAGGACTAAGGAAATGTTTCTCGTTTATGGAGGTGACGAAGAGCTCGTCGTAAAGGGTTACGTCGACGCTAGCTTCGACACAGATCTGGATGACTCTAAGTCACAGACCGGATACGTGTATATTTTGAATGGTGGGGCAGTAAGCTGGTGCAGTTGCAAGCAGAGCGTCGTGGCGGGATCTACATGTGAAGCGGAGTACATGGCAGCCTCGGAGGCAGCACATGAAGCAATATGGGTGAAGGAGTTCATCACCGACCTAGGAGTCATACCCAATGCGTCGGGGCCAATCAAACTCTTCTGTGACAACACTGGAGCTATTGCACTTGCCAAGGAGCCCAGGTTTCACAAGAAGACAAGGCACATCAAGCGTCGCTTCAACTCCATTCGTGAAAATGTTCAAGATGGAGACATAGATATTTGTAAAGTGCATACGGACCTGAATGTAGCAGATCCGTTGACTAAACCTCTCCCTAGGGCAAAACATGATCAACACCAGAATTCCATGGGTGTTCGATTCATCACAATGTAACTAGATTATTGACTCTAGTGCAAGTGGGAGACTGTTGGAAATATGCCCTAGAGGCAATAATAAAAGCATTATTATTATATTTCCTTGTTCATGATAATTGTCTTTATTCATGCTATAATTGTGTTATCCGGAAATCGTAATACATGTGTGAATAACAGACACCAACATGTCCCTAGTAAGCCTCTAGTTGACTAGCTCGTTGATCAACAGATAGTCATGGTTTCCTGACTATGGACATTGGATGTCATTGATAACGAGATCACATCATTAGGAGAATGATGTGATGGACAAGACCCAATCCTAAACATAGCTTAAAGATCGTATAGTTCGTTTGCTAGAGTTTTTCCAATGTCAAGTATCTTTTCCTTAGACCATGAGATCGTGTAACTCCCGGATACCGTAGGAGTGCTTTGGGTATACCAAACGTCACAACGTAACTGGGTGACTATAAAGGTAGACTACGGGTATCTCCGAAAGTGTCTGTTGGGTTGACACGGATCAAGACTGGGATTTGTCACTCCGTATGACGGAGAGGTATCACTGGGCCCACTCGGTAATGCATCATCATAATGAGCTCAAAGTGACCAAGTGTCTGGTCACGGGATCATGCATTACGGTACGAGTAAAGTGACTTGCCGGTAACGAGATTGAACGAGGTATTGGGATACCGACGATCGAATCTTGGGCAAGTAACATATCGATTGACAAAGGGAATTGTATACGGGGTTGCTTGAATCCTCGACATCGTGGTTCATCCGATGAGATCATCGTGGAGTATGTGGGAGCCAACATGGGTATCCAGATCCCGCTGTTGGTTATTGACCGGAGAGTCGTCTCGGTCATGTCTACATATCTCCCGAACCCGTAGGGTCTACACACTTAAGGTTCGGTGACGCTAGGGTTGTAGGGATATGTATATGCAGTAACCCGAATGTTGTTCGGAGTCCCGGATGATATCCTGGACGTCACGAGGAGTTCCAGAATGGTCCAGAGGTAAAGATTTATATATGGGAAGTCCTGTTTCGGCCATCGGGACAAGTTTCGGGGTCATCGGTATTGTACCGGGACCACCGGGAGGGTCCCGGGGGTCCACCGGGTGGGGCCACCTGCCCCGGGGGCCACATGGGCTGTAAGGGGGTGCGCCTTGGCCTACATGGGCCAAGGGCATCAGCCCCAAGGGGCCCATGCGCCTAGGGTTTCCAAAGGGGAAGAGTCCCACAAGTGGAAGGCACCCCTAGGTGCCTTGGGGGGGAGGGAAACCTCCCTTGGCCGCCGCCCCCCTAGGAGATTGGATCTCCTAGAGCCGGCGCCCCCCCTTAGGCCCTCCTATATATAGTGGGGGAAGGAGGGCTTTTTCATCCATGCCTTTGGTTGCCTCCTTCTCCCTCTCTAACACCTCCTCCTCCATAGCGCTTGGCGAAGCCCTGACGGAGTACTGCAGCTCCATCACCACCACGCCGTCGTGCTGCTGCTGGAGCCATCTTCCTCAACCTCTCCTTCCCTCTTGCTAGATCAAGAAGAAGGAGATGTTACGCTGACCGTACGTGTGTTGAACGCGGAGGTGCCGTCCGTTCGGTGCTAGGATCTCCGGTGATTTGGATCACGTCATGTTCGACTACCTCATCCCCGTTCTTTGAACGCTTCCGCTCGCGATCTACAAAGGTATGTAGATGCATCCGATCACTCGTTGCTAGATGAACTCATAGATGGATCTTGGTGAAACCGTAGGAAAATTTTTGTTTTCTGCAACGTACCCCAACACCAATGCCTACAAAAGAGTCGGTGGAAACTCATTTGGTCTAGTTATAGTTGATGATTTTTCAAGATTTACGTGGGTGTTATTTCTTAATGATAAATATCAGGTCCAAAAGATCTTCAAGAACTTCGCTAGGAAGGCCCAAAATCAATTTGAAGTGAAGATCAAGAAGGTTCGAAGCGACAACGGAATAGAGTTCAAGAACGCAAATGTGGATACCTTTCTTGACAAAGAAGGGATTTCACATGAGTTCTCGGCTACATACACGCCTCAACAAAATGGAGTTGTTGAGCGGAAGAACCAGACTCTTATTAAGATGGCTAGAATGATGCTTGGTGAGTACAAGATGCCAAAACAGCTTGTCATGCAACAAATCGCTTGTATCTTCACAAGCTACTCGGCAAGACGACATACAAGCTTCTTACCGGTAACAAACCCCAAGTTGGATACTTTCGGGTATTCGGCTTAAAGTGCTACATTCTTGATAAGCATCGTCGTTCTAAATTTGCTCCTAAATCTCATGAGGGTTTCCTACTCGGTTATGGCTCAAACTCTCACACTTACCGTGTCTACAACAATTTCACCCAAAAGGTTGAGGAAACGGTAGATGTGAAGTTTGATGAATCTAACGGCTCGCAAGTGGAGCAATTGCCAATTGATGTAGGTGACAAAGACCCTTCGGAAGCAATCCAAGACTTTTCTATTGGCAAAATTCGTCCAACGGAGGTGAAGCAAAGTACCTCGTCCGTCCAAGTGGAAGCTTCTACCTCACGTCAAGGTGAACCAAGAATTGACATGGAAGCATCAACAAGTGGGACACGCCAAGATGAAGAAAACGAGGAAGTACACCAAGATGGGCCTCGTCAACCCCCTTCTCCACCTAGACAAGAGAACGACAATGTCAATAATGAAGAAGGCCAAGAAGAAGAACAAGATGATGAAGAAGATGTTCCACCCCGACCCAATCAAAAGCTCTCATGAGTTCGAGCAAGAGTCTCAAGAGATCATCTCGTCGAACAAATCTTCAATGACATCCAAACCGGGAGAATCACTCGCTCTAAAACTCGTTTGGCATTTTTTGTGAACATTATTCATTCATATCTACTCCCTCCGTTACGAATTACTTGTCTTGGATTTGTCTAGATACGGAGGTATCTAGCACTAAAATGAGTCTAGATGCATCCGTATCTAGACAAATCCAAGACAAGTAATTCGGAACGGAGGGAGTAGCATTGAACCCATGAAGGCTGAAGAAGCATTGGAAGATCCGGATTGGATAAATGCCATGCATGAAGAGCTACACAACTTTGAGAGAAACCAAGTGTGGACATTGGTCGAGAAGCCCAATAACAACCACAACATCATTGGTACCAAATGGGTGTTTTGCAACAAGCAAGACGAAGATGGACAAGTCGTTCGCAACAAAGCCCGTCTCATCGCCCAAGGCTACACTCAAGTCGAAGGTATGGACTATGGTGAGACATATGCCCCCGTTGCTAGACTTGAGTCCATCCGCATCTTACTTGCCTATGCTAATCACCATGATATCACCTTATACCAAATGGACATTAAAAGTGATTTTCTAAATGGTGAAATTGAGGAGGAAGTTATGTTAAACAACCTCCCGGCTTTGTTAATCCTAAGAAACCCGATCATGTCTACAAACTTCACAAAGCTCTTTATGGTCTTAAACAAGCTCCTAGAGTGTGGTATAAGTGCTTAACCAAGTTCCTTATTGAGAAAGGCTTTGAGATTGGAAAAATTGATTCTACTCTTTTTACCAAAAGGGTTAATGGTGAATTATTTGTGTGCCAAATTTATGTTGATGATATTATATTTGGTTCGACTAACCCTCATTTTAGTGAAAAGTTTGGAAAGCTAATGTTTGAGAAGTTTGAGATGTCTATGATGAGTGAACTCAAGTTCTTCCTTTGTTTGCAAATCAAGCAAACTAAGGAGGGTACCTTTGTTTCCCAAACAAAGTATACCAAGGACTTATTCAAGAAGTTAAACATGCAAGAAATCAAAGGTATGAAAACTCCCATGCCTACTAGTGGACATCTTGACTTGACCAAGGATGGCAAACCGGTTGACCAAAAGGTTTATCGCTCTATGATTGGTTCATTGTTATATCTATGTGCCTCCCGTCCTGATATTATGCTAAGTGTGTGCATGTGTGCATGATATCACGCGGCCCCCAAAGAATGTCATCTTAAGGCTGTGAAAAGGATAGTGAGATACCTAATTCATACACCAAATATTGGCATTTGGTATCCTAAGAGGTCTTCTTTTGATCTTGTTGGCTATTCCGACTCGGACTATGCCGGTGACAAGGTTGATAGAAAGTCCACTTAGGGTACTTGTCAATTTCTTGGTAGATCTCTTGTATCTTGGTCCTCCAAGAAACAAAACTCGGTATCATTATCCACCGTCGAAGCGGAATACATTGCCGCCGGTTCATGTTGTGCTCAATTACTTTGGATGACCCAAAATCTTAAAGATTATGGGATCTATGTGAAACATGTTCCATTGCTTTGTGATAATGAAAGTGCTATTAAGATTGCTCACAATCTCGTGCAACATTCTCGAACTAAGCATATTGAAGTTGGTCATCATTTCATTCAAGATCATGTTGCCAAAGGGGACATTGATCTTAAGCATGTTCGTAATGATAAGCAATTGGCGTATATATTCACCAAACCACTTGATGAGAAAGTATTTTGCCGTTTGATAGGTGAATTGAACATCATTGATGCTTCAAATTTGGAGTAGAAACTCCATTTGGATACATGCAAGGCATGAGCCTTTGACTAATCCTTGATATTTCTCTTATGATAATGATCATATGTCTTGGATATATTTGCACCTTTGCATGCTATCTAACCCTTGTAGGTACTTGGTGAAGGAAATATGCCCTAGAGGCAATAATAATGTTATTATTTTATTTCCTTATATCATGATAAAAGTTTATTATTCATGCTAGAATTGTATTATCCAGAAAAATAATACTTTTGTGAATACATAGACAAACCAAACGTCACTAGTATGCCTCTACTTGACTAGCTCGTTAATCAACGATGGTTATGTTTCCTAACCATAGACATGTGTTGTCATTTGATTAACGGGATCACATCATTAGGAGAATGATGTGATTGACATGACCCATTCCATTAGCTTAGCACCCGATCGTTTAGTATGTTGCTATTGCTTTCTTCATGACTTATACATGTTCCTATGACTATGAGATTATGCAACTCCCGTTTACCGGAGGAACACTTTGTGTGCTACCAAACGTCACAACGTAAATGGGTGATTACAAAGGAGCTCTACAGGTGTCTCCAAAGGTAAATGCTGGGTTGGCGTATTTCGAGATTAGGATTTGTCCCTCCGATTGTCGGAGAGGTATCTCTGGGCCCTCTCGGTAATGCACATCACATAAGCCTTGCAAGCATTGCAACTAATGAGTTAGTTGCGAGATGATGTATTACGAAACGAGTAAAGAGACTTGCCGGTAACGAGATTGAACTAGGTATTGAGATACCGACGATCGAATCTCGGGCAAGTAACATACCGATGACAAAGGGAACAAAGTATGTTGTTATGCGGTCTGACCGATAAAGATCTTCGTAGAATATGTAGGAGCCAATATGAGCATCCACGTTCCGCTATTGGTTATTGACCGGAGACGTGTCTCGGTCATGTCTACATTGTTCTCGAACCCGTAGGGTCCGCATGCTTAAGGTTTCGATGACAGTTATATTATGAGTTTATGCTTTTTGATGTACCGAAGTTTGTTCAGAGTCCCGAATATGATCACGGACATGACGAGGAGTCTCGAAATGGTCAAGACATAAAGATTGATATATTGGAAGCCTATATTTGGATATCAGAAGTGTTCCGGGTGAAATCAGGATTTTACCGGAGTACCGGGAGGTTACCGGAACCCCCCGGGAGGTATATGGGCCTTAGTGGGCTTTAGTGGAAGAGAGGAGATGTGGCCAGGGCTGGGCCGCGCGCCCCTCCCCCCCTTAGTCTGAATAGGACAAGGAGAAGGGGGCGGCACCCCCCCCTTCCTTCTCTCTCTCCTCTTTCCCCCTTCCCGAATCCTATTCCAACTAGGAAAGGGGGAGAATCCTACTCCCGGTGGGAGTAGGACTCCTCCTGGCACGCCCTCCTCCTGGCCGCCCGCAGCCCCCTTGATCCTTTATATACGGGGGCAAGGGGGCACACCTAGACACACAAGTTGATCCACGTGATCATATTCTTAGCCGTGTGCGGTGCCCCCTTCCACCATAATCCTCGATAATATTGTAGCGGTGCTTAGGTGAAGCCCTGCGACGGTAGTACATCAAGATCGTCACCACGCCGTCGTGCTGACGGAACTCTTCCCCGACACTTTGCTGGATCGGAGTCCGGGAATCGTCATCGAGCTGAACGTGTGCTAGAACTCAGAGGTGCCGTAGTTTCGGTGCTTGATCGGTCGGGCCATGAAGACGTACGACTACATCAACCGCGTTGTACTAACGCTTCCGCTGTCGGTGTACAAGGGTACATAGATCACACTCTCCCCTCTCGTTGCTATGCATCACCATAATCTTGCGTGTGCGTAGGAATTTTTTTGAAATTACTACGTTCTCTGACAGTGGTATCAGAGCCTAGGTTTTATGTGTTGTTGTTATATGCACGAGTAGAACACAAGTGAGTTGTGGGCGATATAAGTCATACTTCTTACCAACATGTCATACTTTGGTTCGGCGGTATTGTTGGACGAAGCGGCCTGGACCGACATTACGCGTACGCTTACGCGAGACCGGTTCTCCCGACGTGCTTTGCACATAGGTGGCTTGCAGGTGACAGTTTCTCCAACTTTAGTTGAACCGAGTGTGGCTACGCCCGGTCCTTGCGAAGGTTAAAACAACACCAACTTGACAAACTATCGTTGTGGTTTTGATGCGTAGGTAAGATTGGTCCTTGCTTAAGCCCGTGGCAGCCACGTAAAACTTGCAACAACAAAGTAGAGGACGTCTAACTTGTTTTTGCAGGGCATGTTGTGATGTGATATGGTCAAGACATGATGCTAAATTTTATTGTATGAGATGATCATGTTTTGTAACCGAGTTATCGGCAACTGGCAGGAGCCATATGGTTGTCACTTTATTGTATGCAATGCAATCACGCTGTAATGCTTTACTTTATCACTAAGCGGTAGCGATAGTCGTGGAAGCATAAGATTGGCGAGACGACAATGATGCTACAATGGAGATCAAGGTGTCGCGCCGGTGACGATGGTGATCATGACGGTGCTTCAAAGATGGAGATCACAAGCACAAGATGATGATGGCCATATCATATCACTTATATTGATTGCATGTGATGTTTATCTTTTATGCATCTTATCTTGCTTTGATTGACGGTAGCATTATAAGATGATCTCTCACTAATTATCAAGAAGTGTTCTCCCTGAGTATGCACCGTTGCGAAAGTTCTTCATGCTGAGACACCACGTGATGATCGGGTGTGATAGGCTCTATGTTCAAATACAACGGGTGCAAAATAGTTGCACACGCGGAATACTCAGGTTATACTTGATGAGCCAAGCATATACAGATATGGCCTCGGAACACGGAGACCGAAAGGTCGAGCGTGAATCATATAGTAGATATGATCAACATAGTGATGTTCACCAATGAAACTACTCCATCTCACGTGATGATCGGACATGGTTTAGTTGATTTGGATCACGTAATCACTTAGAGGATTAGAGCGATGTCTATCTAAGTGGGAGTTCTTTAAGTAATATGATTAATTGAACCTAAATTTATCATGAAACTTAGTACCTGATAGTATCTTGCTTGTTTATGCTTGATTGTAGATAGATGGCCCGTGCTGTTGATCCGTTGAATTTTAATGCGTTCCTTGAGAAAGCAAAGTTGAAAGATGATGGTGGAAATTGAAGGAAATATGCCCTAGAGGCAATAATAAAGTTATTATTTATTTCATTATATCATGATAAAAGTTTATTATTCATGCTAGAATTGTATTAACTGGAAACATAATACATGTGTGAATACATAGACAAACAGAGTGTCACTAGTATGCCTCTACTTGACTAGCTCGTTAATCAAAGATGGTTATGTTTCCTAACCATGGACAAAGAGTTGTTATTTGATTAACGGGATCACATCATTAGTTGAATGATCTGATTGACATGACCCATTCCATTAGCTTAGCACCCGATCGTTTAGTATGTTGCTATTGCTTTCTTCATGACTTATACATGTTCCTATGACTATGAGATTATGCAACTCCCGTTTGCCAGAGGAACACTTTGTGTGCTACCAAACGTCACAACGTAACTGGGTGATTATAAAGGAGCTCTACAGGTGTCTCCAAAGGTACATGTTGGGTTGGCGTATTTCGAGATTAGGATTTGTCACTCCGATTGTCGGAGAGGTATCTCTGGGCCCTCTCGGTAATGCACATCACTTAAGCCTTGCAAGCATTGCAACCAATGAGTTAGTTGCAGGATGATGTATTACAGAACAAGTAAAGAGACTTGCTGGTAACGAGATTGAACTAGGTATAGGATACCGACGATCGAATCTCGGGCAAGTAACCTACCGATGACAAAGGGAACAACGTATATTGTTATGCGGTCTGACCGATAAAAGATCTTCGTAGAATATGTAGGAACCAATATGGGCATCCAGGTCCCGCTATTGTTTATTGACCGGAGACGTGTCTCGGTCATGTCTACATTGTTCTCGAACCCGTAGGGTCCGCACGCTTAAGGTTTCGATGACAGTTATATTATGAGTTTATGCATTTTGATGTACCGAAGTTTGTTTGGAGTCCCGGATGTGATCACGGACATGACGAGGAGTCTTTAAATGGTCGAGACATAAAGATTGATATATTGGACGGCTATATTCGGACACCGGAAGTGTTCCGGGTGATTTCGGAGAAAACCGGAGAGCCGGAGGGTTACCAGAACCCCCCCGGGAGAAGTAATGGGCCATATGGGCCTTAGTGAAGAGAGAGAGAGGGGTAGCCAAAGGTGCGCCGCGCGCCTCCTCCCCCCTGGTTCGAATTGGACTAGGAGAGGGGGGGCGGCGCCCCCCCTTTCCTTCTCCCTTCCCACTTCTTTCCCCCTCCTAGTAGGAGTCCTACTCCTACTAGGAGGAGGACTCCTCCTTGGCGCGCCATATGTGGCCGGCCGGCCTCCTCCCCTTGATCCTTTATATACGGGGGCAGGGGGCACCCCTAGACACACAAGTTGATCCACGTGATCTTATTCTTAGCCGTGTGCGGTGCCCCCTTCCACCATAATCCTCGATAATATTGTAGCGGTGCTTAGGCGAAGCCCTGCGACGGTAGAACATCAAGATCGTCACCACGCCGTCGTGCTGACGGAACTCTTCCCCGACACTTTTCTGGATCAGAGTCCGGGGATCGTCATCGAGCTGAACGTGTGCTAGAACTCGGAGGTGTCGTAGTTTCGGTGCTTGATCGGTCGGGCCGTGAAGACGTACGACTACATCAACCAAATTAACGCTTCCATTGTCGATCTACAAAGGTACGTAGATCACACTCTCCCCTCTCGTTGCTATGCATCATCATGATCTTGCATGTGCGTAGGAAATTTTTTGAAATTACTACGTTCCCCATCAGTGGCATCCAAGCCTAGGTTTTATATGTTGATGTTATATGCACGAGTAGAACACAAGTGAGTTGTGGGCGATATAAGTCATACTGCTTACCAGCATGTCATACTTTGGTTCGGCGGTATTGTTGGACGAAGCGGCCCAGACCGACATTACGCGTACGCTTACGCGAGACCGGTTCTCCTGACGTGCTTTGCACATAGGTGGCTTGCGGGTGACAGTTTCTCCAACTTTAGTTGAACCAAGTGTGGCTACGCCCGGTCCTTGCGAAGGTTAAAACATCACCAACTTGACAAACTATCGTTGTGGTTTTGATGCGTAGGTAAGATTGGTTCTTGCTTAAGCCCGTAGCAGCCACGTAAAACTTGCAACAACAAAGTAGAGGACGTCTAACTTGTTTTTGCAGGGCATGTTGTGATGTGATATGGTCAAGACATGATGCTAAATTTTATTGTATGAGATGATCATGTTTTGTAACCGAGTTATCGGCAACTGGCAGGAGCCATATGGTTGTTGCTTTATTGTATGCAATGCAATCGCGCTGTAATGCTTTACTTTATCACTAAGCGGTAGCGATAGTCGTGGAAGCATAAGATTGGCGAGACGACAACGATGCTACGATGGAGATCAAGGTGTCGCGCCGGTGACGATGTTGATCATGACGGTGCTTCGGAGGTGGAGATCACAAGCACAAGATGATGATGGCCATATCATATCACTTATATTGATTGCATGTGATGTTTATCTTTTATGCATCTTATCTTGCTTTGATTGACGGTAGCATTATAAGATGATCTCTCACTAATTATCAAGAAGTGTTCTCCCTGAGTATGCACCGTTGCGAAAGTTCTTCGTGCTGAGACACCACGTGATGATCGGGTGTGATAGGCTCTATGTTCAAATACAACGGGTGTAAAACAGTTACACACGCGGAATACTCAGGTTATACTTGACGAGCCAAGCATATACAGATATGGCCTCGGAACACGGAGACCGAAAGGTCGAGCGTGAATCATATAGTAGATATGATCAACATAGTGATGTTCACCAATGAAACTACTCCATCGCACGTGATGATCGGACATGGTTTAGTTGATTTGGATCACGCAATCACTTAGAGGATTAGAGGGATGTCTAACCAAGTGGGAGTTCTTTAAATAATATGATTAATTGAACCTAAATTTATCATGAACTTAGTACCTGATAGTATCTTGCTTGTTTATATATGATTGTAGATAAATGGCCCGTGTTGTTGTTCCATTGAATTTTAATGCGTTCCTTGAGAAAGCAAAGTTGAAAGATGATGGTAGCAATTACACGGACTGGGTCCGTAACTTGAGGATTATCCTCATTGCTGCACAGAAGAATTACGTCCTGGAAGCACCGCTAGGTGCAAGGCCTGCTGCTGGAGCAACACCAGATGTTATGAACGTTTGGCAGAGCAAAGCTGATGACTACTCGATAGTTCAGTGCGCCATGCTTTACGGCTTAGAACCAGGACTTCAATGATGTTTTGAACGTCATGGAGCATATGAGATGTTCCAGGAGTTGAAGTTAATATTTCAAGCAAATGCCCGGATTGAGAGATATGAAGTCTCCAATAAGTTCTATAGCCGCAAGATGGAGGAGAGCAGTTCTGTCAGTGAGCATATACTCAAAATGTCTGGGTATAATAATCACTTGATTCAAATGGGAGTTAATCTTCCAGATGATTGCGTCATTGATAGAATTCTCCAATCACTGCCACCAAGCTACAAGAGCTTCGTGATGAACTATAATATGCAAGGGATGAATAAGACTATTCCCGAGCTCTTCGCAATGCTGAAAGCTGCGGAGGTAGAAATCAAGAAAGAGCATCAAGTGTTGATGGTCAACAAGACCACTAGTTTCAAGAAAAAGGGCAAAGGGAAGAAGAAGGGGAACTTCAAGAAGAATAGCAAGCAAGTTGCTGCTCAAGAGAAGAAACCCAAGTCTGGACCAAAGCCTGAAACTGAGTGCTTCTACTGCAAGTAGACTGGTCACTGGAAGCGGAACTGCCCCAAGTATTTGGCGGATAAGAAGGATGGCAAGGTGAACAAAGGTATGTGTGATATACATGTTATTGATGTGTACCTTACTAATGCTCGTAGTAGCACCTGGGTATTTGATACTAGTTCTATTGCTAATATTTGTAACTCGAAACAGGGACTACGGATTAAGCGAAGATTGGCTAAGGACGAGGTGACGATGCGCGTGGGAAACGGTTCCAAAGTCGATGTGATCGCGGTCGGCGCGCTACCTCTACATCTACCTTCGAGATTAATATTAGACCTAAATAATTGTTATTTGGTGCCAGCGTTAAGCATGAACATTATATCTGGATCTTGTTTGATGCGAGACGGTTATTCATTTAAATCAGAGAATAATGGTTATTCTATTTATATGAGTAATATCTTTTATGGTCATACACCCTTGAAGAGTGGTCTATTCTTGTTGAATCTCGATAGTAATAACACACATATTCATAATGTTGAAGCCAAAAGATGCAGAGTTGATAATGATAGTGCAACTTATTTGTGGCACTGCCGTTTAGGTCATATCGGTGTAAAGCGCATGAAGAAACTCCATACTAATGGACTTTTGGAACCACTTGATTATGAATCACTTGGTACTTGCGAACCGTCCCTCATGGGCAAGATGACTAAAACGCCGTTCTCTGGTACTATGGAGAGAGCAACAGATTTGTTGGAAATCATACATACTGATGTATGTGGTCCGATGAATATTGAGGCTCGTGGCGGATATCGTTATTTTCTCACCTTCACAGATGACTTAAGCAGATATGGATATATCTACTTAATGAAACATAAGTCTGAAACGTTTGAAAAGTTTAAAGAATTTCAGAGTGAAGTTGAAAATCATCGTAACAAGAAAATAAAGTTTCTACGATCTGATCATGGAGGAGAATATTTGAGTTACGAGTTTGGTGTACATTTGAAACAATGCAGAATAGTTTCGCAACTCACGCCACCCGGAACACCACAACGTAATGGTGTGTCCAAATGTCGTAATCGTACTTTACTAGATATGGTGCGATCTATGATGTCTCTTACTGACTTACCGCTATCGTTTTGGGGTTATGCATTGGAGACGGACGCATTGACGTTTAGTAGGGCACCATCAAAATCCGTTGAGACGACGCCTTATGAACTATGGTTTGGCAAGAAACCAAAGTTGCCGTTTCTGAAAGTTTGGGGCTGCGATGCTTATGTGAAAAAGCTTCAACCTGATAAGCTCGAACCCAAATCGGAAAAATGTGTCTTTATAGGATATCCAAAGGAGACTATTGGATACACCTTCTATCACAGATCCGAAGGCAAGACTTTTGTTGCTAAGTTCGGAAACTTTCTGGAGAAGGAGTTTCTCTCGAAAGAAGTGAGTGGGAGGAAAGTAGAACTTGATGAGGTAACTGTACCTGCTCCCTTATTGGAAAGTAGTACATCACAGAAACCTGTTTCTGAGACACCTACACCAATTAGTGAGGAAGCTAATGATAAAGATCATGAAACTTCAGAACAAGATACTACTGAACCTCGTAGATCAACCAGAGTGAGATCCACACCAGAGTGGTACGGTAATCCTGTTCTGGAAGTCATGCTACTAGATCATGATGAACCTACGAACTATGAAGAAGCGATGGTGAGCCCAGATTCCGCAAAATGGCTTGAAGCCATGAAATCTGAGATGGGATCCATGTATGAGAACAAAGTATGGACTTTGGTTGACTTGCCCAATGATCGGCAAGCAATTGAGAATAAATGGATCTTCAAGAAGAAGACTGACGCCGACGGTAATATTACTGTCTACAAAGCTCGACTTGTCGCAAAAGGGTTTCGGGAAGTTCAAGGGATTGACTACGATGAGACCTTCTCACCCGTAGCAATGCTTAAGTCTGTCCGAATCATGTTAGCAATTGCCGCATTTTATGATTATGAAATTTGGCAGATGGATGTCAAAACTGCATTCCTGAATGGATTTCTGGAAGAAGAGTTGTATATGATGCAACCGGAAGGTTTTGTCGATCCAAAGGGAGCTAACAAAGTGTGCAAGCTCTAGCAATCCATTTATGGACTGGTGCAAGCCTCTCGGAGTTGGAATAAACGCTTTGATAGTGTGATCAAAGCATTTGGTTTTATACAGACTTTTGGAGAAGCCTGTATTTACAAGAAAGTGAGTGGGAGCTCTGTAGCATTTCTGATATTATATGTGGATGACATATTACTGATTGGAAATGATATAGAATTTCTGGATAGCATAAAGGGATACTTGAATAAGAGTTTTTCAATGAAAGACCTCGGTGAAGCTGCTTACATATTAGGCATTAAGATCTATAGAGATAGATCAAGACGCTTAATTGGACTTTCGCAAAGCACATACCTTGACAAAGTTTTGAAGAAATTCAAAATGGATCAAGCAAAGAAAGGGTTCTTGCATGTGTTGCAAGGTGTGAAGTTGAGTAAGACTCAATGCCTGACCACTGCAGAAGATAGAGAGAAAATGAAAGATGTTCCCTATGCTTCAGCCATAGGCTCTATCATGTATGCAATGCTGTCTAGCAGACCTGATGTGTGCCTTGCTATAAGTCTAGCAGGGAGGTACCAAAGTAATCCAGGAGTGGATCACTGGACAGCGGTCAAGAACATCCTAAAGTACCTGAAAAGGACTAAGGATATGTTTCTCATATATGGAGGTGACAAAGAGCTCATCGTAAACAGTTACGTTGATGCAAGCTTTGACACTGATCCGGATGATTCTAAATCGCAAACCGGATACGTGTTTACATTAAACGGTGGAGCTGTCAGTTGGTGCAGTTCTAAACAGAGCATCATGGCGGGATCTACGTGTGAAGCGGAATACATAGCTGCTTCGGAAGCAGCGAATGAAGGAGTCTGGATGAAGGAGTTCATATCCGATCTAGGTGTCATACCTAGTGCATCGGGTCCAATGAAAATCTTTTGTGACAATACTAGTGCAATTGCCTTGGCGAAGGAATCCAGATTTCACAAGAGGACCAAGCACATCAAGAGACGCTTCAATTCCATCCGGGATCTAGTCCAGGTGGGAGACATAGAGATTTGCAAGATACATACAAATCTAAATGTTGCAGACCCGTTGACTAAGCCTCTTCCACGAGCAAAACATGATCAGCACCAAGGCTCCATGGGTGTTAGAATCATTACTATGTAATCTAGATTATTGACTCTAGTGCAAGTGGGAGACTGAAGGAAATATGCCCTAGAGGCAATAATAAAGTTATTATTTATGTCCTTATATCATGATAAAAGTTTATTATTCATGCTAGAATTGTATTAACCAGAAACATAATACATGTGTGAATACATAGACAACCAGAGTGTCACTAGTATGCCTCTACTTGACTAGCTCGTTAATCAAAGATGGTTATGTTTCCTAACCATGGACAAAGAGTTGTTATTTGATTAACGGGATCACATCATTAGTTGAATGATCTGATTGGCATGACCCATTCCATTAGCTTAGCACCCGATCATTTAGTATGTTGCTATTGCTTTCTTCATGACTATACATGTTCCTATGACTATGAGATTATGCAACTCCCATTTGCCAGAGGAACACTTTGTGTGCTACCAAACATCACAACGTAACTGGGTGATTATAAAGGAGCTCTACAGGTGTCTCCAAAGGTAAATGTTGGGTTGGCGTATTTCGAGATTAGGATTTGTCACTCCGATTGTCGGAGAGGTATCTCTGGGCCCTCTCGGTAATGCACATCACTTAAGCCTTGCAAGCATTGCAATGAGTTAGTTGCGGGATGATATATTACAGAACGAGTAAAGAGACTTGCCGGTAACGAGATTGAACTACGTATAGGATACCGACGATCGAATCTCGGGCAAGTAACATACCGATGACAAAGGGAACAACGTATGTTGTTATGCGGTCTGACCGATAAAAGATCTTCATAGAATATGTAGGAGCCAATATGGGCATCCAGGTCCCGCTATTGGTTATTGACCGGAGACGTGTCTCGGTCATGTCTACATTGTTCTCGAACCCGTAGGGTCCGCACGCTTAAGGTTTCGATGACAGTTATATTATGAGTTTATGCATTTTGATGTACCGAAGTTTGTTCGGAGTCCCGGATGTGATCACGAACATGACGAGGAGTCTCGAAATGGTCGAGACATAAAGATTGATATATTGGACGGCTATATTCGGACATCGGAAGTGTTCCGGGTGAAATAGGGATTTTACCGAAGTACTGGGAGGTTACCGGAACCCCCCGGGAGGTATATGGGCCTTAGTGGGCTTTAGTGGAAGAGAGGAGAGGTGGCCAGGGCTGGGTCGCGCGCCCCTCCCCCCTTAGTCCGAATAGGACAAGGAGAAGGGGGCGGCGCCCCCCTTCCTTCTCTCTCTCCTCTTCCCCCCTTCCCGAATCCTATTCCAACTAGGAAAGGGGGAATCCTACTCCCGGTGGGAGTAGGACACCTCCTGGCGCGCCCTCCTCCTGGCCGGCCGCACCCCCCCTTGATCCTTTATATACGGGGGTAGGGGGGCACCCCTAGACACACAAGTTGATCCACGTAATCATATTCTTAGCCGTGTGCGGTGCCCCCTTCCACCATAATCCTCGATAATATTGTAGCGGTGCTTAGGCGAAGCCCTGCGACGGTAGTACATCAAGATCGTCACCACGCCGTCGTGCTGACGGAACTCTTCCCCGACACTTTGCTGGATCGGAGTCCGGGGATCGTCATCGAGCTGAGCGTGTGCTATAACTCGGAGGTGCCGTAGTTTCGGTGCTTGATCGGTCGGGCCGTGAAGACGTACGACTACATCAACCACGTTGTACTAGCGCTTCCGCTGTCGGTCTAAAAGGGTACGTAGATCACACTCTCCCCTCTCGTTGCTATGCATCACCATGATCTTGCGTGTGCGTAGGAATTTTTTTGAAATTACTACGTTCTCCGACACTTGGATGAATCAAAATCTATGAGATTGCAAATCACTCACATCTTGAGCAATATCGACATCACCAAGTCTCAACAACATGGTGGTGAAAGAAAAGGAAGCATGAAACCTTTTGAAATATCCTTTGACAAAATCTTTATATCAAATTTCAATTGGTATCAAATTCATGACTGTCATTTTGGATACACAAGTGCTCTTCCTTGCAAGACTAAAACCCATGTAGGTAGATGAACTCAAACTACAAGTGATGCTCCCAATCATTGATGAGCTACATCAACCTTGAGCATCCCACACAAGTTCAACTACATAATCAAGTTCAACACCACAACCCAAGGTATGTTATTCCATCTTAGAGAAGCTTTACCCCAAGTCATGGGTCAAAGCAACTCAACAAGATGAGAATACATCAAATGCTTAAACGAAAATGGTAACCCCATTTTGAGCTTAAACGATGAGTATGACCTATGATCAAGTGTTCTCACTTGACTCCTAAGTCAATATACTCTAACATAGGTGACTTTGTCGCCGACCAATTCTAGATGAAGTTCTCTAGTGCTTCTTTGTGTTCTTGCTTTTTTCTCTTGCGTATTTGTTCCTCTTCATCTAGATTTCTTTTCTTTTCTTTGTCTTGTTCTGCATTCCCTGCATCCAATTCATTGCAAATCCTTCAGTTAATTCCTTGCAAATATTTGTGAGATCTTATTTACCTAGTGAGTTAAGATGACAAATGTTCTTTCTGTGTTGAACTCGGACACACCGGTTTGTCTCTTTCGGTCAAACGAACCATCTCGGTGCCACCGAAGAAAACAACTCGGTGTTACCGATTTCAATGCTGAGAAAACACTTTGCCATTTGCATCCTACATATTTACTCCAGCTCCACTCAATGATTCTTGTCCTCTACCTGCATCACATTCTATATGCTGCTTTGCTTTGTGACTCAAGGACCAAACCTATTTTGACTCACACTCCAGAAGATCCCTTATTGGAAATTGATGTCAAAGGGGGAGAGAGATCACATCAAAGCTTAATCACTTCAAAAGGGGAGAGTACTTCAAAGGGGGAGAATGCTCAATCACATCAAAGAGCCCCGAATGCTTGGTATTCAAGAGGAGAGAAGTCACATGTCTTTAAGAGGGGAAAGACATGTTAGTTTGTGCTATGTTTCTGTGTGATCTGATTTGTTTTGCTCTGATTTTCTTTTCCCTATATTCTCCCATTATCCAATATAAGATTCAAGGGGAGAAAGACTTCTAAGGGAAGGAAATCTTTGAATTCATTTCATATCTCTACCCTTGGGGTCATGTCTATATACAATAGAGTACCTAGTACTCACTCTCTACATGTCATCCCAATCTTGGTACTCTTGTGGTTTGCTGTTCTTGCTCTGTTTAGTAGATGTTTCTGTGTTATCTAACCTTGTTTACTCAGGTTCATCTCTTCCAAATCTTGCTCAAGACCACAAGGTAAGTATATGCATCACACTCATGTGCATGATGATCTCTTGCTGATGTACATATTGTTTGCAAGAAGGACTCATGAACATGAAAGTACAATTCCTATATTCACATCACTTGCTCTCATGCATATAGCAAAGTTACATGTAACACATTGCTTGCTCTGTCATGCTTATGCAGTCACATGCTCTTATATTCCATATTTACATGATTGCATACATGTAGGGGGAGCTTGTGCATGTTAAATGTCTTTCCAAAGCTTTACTTGCTATTCTTTATATCTTTATCTAAAGCTTTGATGTATGTTATCATCAATTACCAAAAAGGTGGAGATTGGAAGCACAAGTGCTCCCTGGGTGGTTTTGGTAATTAATGTCAACATATCTCTTGTTGGACTAATGTTTTATCTAGTATATTTAAGATAAGTTCAACAAATGGAGTGGCGTGGACAAGAGGATGTGGAACCCCTGCAAGATGCTAAGAACAAAGGATTGGCAAAAGCTCAAAAGCTCAAGACTCTACATTTTCATTTTAGTGATCCAAGATCACATTGAGTCCATAGGAAAGCCAAGACTATTAAAAGGGGATGAGGTGTTGCTTAATGGTTTGCTTGCTCAAAGTGCTTAGTGATATGCTTCAAAGCCCTCAACCACTTTCTCATATCCACATATGTCCCAAACCAAAAGTCAAACTCGGCCCCACTGATTTGATCTATCCGGCGCCACCAAGTTCACTTGACATAGCCACTGCCAGAAACCCTAATCAATTCATTCTCACCGATGGGATCCTGGTCTCACCGAGATGGGCTTGCAAACTCTGTGTTACCTGTTGCAATTATTTCGGTCCCACCGAGATAGGCAATCGGTCCCATCGAGTTTGCCTGGCCAACTCTCTGTTTAGCTTATTACCAAAATCGGTCCCATCGAGTTTGTGTAATTGGTCAAACCGAGTTGAGGTTTTACCCTAACCCTATCACATCGGTCCCACCGAGTTGATCATATCGGTCCCACCGAAAAGCCTAACGTTCACATTTTGAACTAAATCGGTCTGACCGAGTTTAATGATTCGGTCCCACCGAGTTTGGTGATTTGTGTGTAACGGCTAGATTTTGTGTGGAGGCTATAAATGCCCTTCCACCCACTCTTCATTCATAGAGAGAGAGCCATCAGAACGTCCCTACACTTCCGGCATACATTTTCCGAGAGAGAACCACCTACTCATGTGTTGAGACCAAGATATTCCATTCCAACCACAAGAATCTTGATCTCTATCCTTCCCCAAGTTGCTTTCCACTCAAATCATCTTTCCACAAAATCCAAATCTATGTGAGAGAGTTAAGTGTTGGGGAGACTATCATTTGAAGCACAAGAGCAAGGAGTTCATCATCAACACACCATCTATCACCTTTTGGATAGTGGTGTCTCCTAGATTGGTTAGGTGTCACTTGGGAGCCTCCCACAAGATTGTGGAGTTGAACCAAGGAGTTTGTAAGGGCAAGGAGATCGCCTACTTCGTGAATATCTACCCTAGTGAGGCAAGTCCTTCATGGGCCATGGCCATGGTGGGATAGACAAGGTTGCTTCTTCGTGGACCCTTCGTGGGTGGAGCCCTCCGTGGACTCGCGCAACCGTTACCCTCTGTGGGTTGAAGTCTCTATCAACGTGGATTTACGATAGCACCACCTATCGGAACCACACCAAAAATCTCCGTGTCTCCAATTGCGTTTGCACACTCCAATCCCATCCGTTTACATTCTCGCAACTTGCATGCTTTACTTTCCGCTACTCATATACTCTTGTCATGCTTGCTTGAAATGTATTGTGAATGTTTAAACTTGTGCAAAATCTCTACCTTAACTTGAAGAAAATAAAAATTGCTACTTTTATTTGTTAAGAATCTATTCACCCCCCTCTAGACACCTCTTCTTGATCCTTTCAGCACTCAACTCGCGGATTCCCGAGGTGACATTGGGGTAATCTATGCATAGGGGTTGATGCACGTTCTTGTCTTTGTTTCTCTGGTAGAAATCTTGGTGCACTCTTTGAAGGTTCTTTGTGTTGGATCGAGTATTATGAATTTGAAATTGTTTGATGTGTATCGTATAATTAACTCATGGATACTTATGGTGACATTGGAGAATCTAGGTGACATTAGAGTTGGTTGATGCATATCATATGGTGTTATTTTAGTACAAACTCTTGGATAGATCGAACAGAAAGAATAACTTTGCGTTATTTTAGTACGAACTCTTGAATAGATCGAACAAAAAGAATAACTTTAAGGTGGTTTCGTACCCTATAAACAATTTCTTCTTATGTTCTCTGCTAGATAAGAACTTTGGAGTGATTCTTCATCACACGTTGAGGGATGGTTATATGATCCAATTATATTAGCATTGTTGAGAGATTGCACTAGCGAATGTACGGACCCTAGGCCTTGTTTTCAAGCATTGCAATACCGTTTGTGCTCACTTTTGTTACTTGCCACCTTGCTGTTTTCTATTGCTCCTATTACAAAAATCAATATATACTATCATTACTACACTTGTATCATCATCTCTTCGCCGAACTAGTGCACCTATACAATTTATCATTGTATTTGGTGTGTTGGGGACACGAGAGACTTTTTATTATTTGGTTGCTGGGTTGTTTGAGAGAGACCATCTTCATCCTACACCTCCCACAGATTGATAAACCTTAGGTCATCCACTTGAGAGAAATTTGCTACTATCCTACGAAACTCTGTGCTTGGAGGCTCAACACGGGTCTACAAGAACAAGTTGTGTAGTAAACATCAACTTCCTAGTTTCTTCACAAGCTTGAAGACCGCGCATATCGCTTTACAAGAGTGGGCCAGCCTAGCTAACCAGCTAGGATGACGGCCCGTCAATGACCCATGAAGCATGCCACATTTTCCCTTAGGTGTCCACCCACCAGATTTTTTTAACCAATTCGCAATATTTGTAGAGAGGCCCCAAACTTTGACAAAATTGCAAGGAAGTCCTTCCACCTTAGAAAACTTTATAGAGTAGCAATTTTTTAGTAGAAGGACCCTAGATGTTCTGAAAATGGCGCCCAGGCCCTTGGAATTTTGGAAAATTACACAAATACCCTTGATTTCACTAGAATTTTGTCACGATGCCTAAAAAATTATCAAAAATTCAAAAAAAATTAGAATCCCCGAAATTCACTCGAAAATGCACCGAGGACTCCGGGAAAAATTGATGTAAGAAAATCACCAAATGATCATGGAAGGTGATGGGGAGCTATGAAAAGTGTGAGAAAAATACCGGGACGAACAGGGACCCATAAGGCACGATATCCTGGTGAAATACTTCATGTTCATGCAGTATATCTTTGAGTATAATAAAAAATAATCGGCGGAACCCTAGATTCCCGCAATGTATCCTCGGATCCTCAAAATTTGTGCATGTGCCCCAAATTAATGCAAGGTATTCCTTGATCCTCAAAATTTGCGGAGCTGCCCCAAATTCCCGCAAGGTGTTCTTGGATCCTCAAAATTTGCGAAGGTGCCCCAGATTCCTGCAAGGTATTCCCTGATCATCGATTTTGCAGAGGTGCCCCGGTTTCTCATAAGGTGTTCTCAGATCCTCAAAATTTGCGGAGGTGCCCAAAATTCCCTCAAGGTATACTCAGATCCTTGAAATTTGAGGAGGTGCCCCACATTCCCATGGAGCTTTGCGACGACCTAAATCGCCTAATCCGCAACTATTATTGAGGTGCAGAGAAGGGAAAAAGAAAGACTCATTGGCGTGCATGGCATAAAATTACTCGGCCAAAGAAACAAGGTGGCCTGGGGTTCAAAGATTTTTGCTTGTTCAACCAAGCTTTGTTGGCACGCCAAGCCTGGAGGATTCTGGAGTTTCCACATACTTTGTGTGCCAGGTTACTTAAAGCCAAATACTTCCCAAATGGATGCCTCTTGGATACTGTGTTTTCTTGCAGCCCATCGCCTACTTGGCAAGCGACTGTCCATGGTCTAGATCTCTTGAAAAAAAGCATGGTATGGAGGATTGGGACGGGCCAAAATGTTCGCATCTAGAGGGATCGATGGATTGTTAGGGAGCCATTTGGTGGCCTTATTTCTTCACGTGGGAGGTGCCGCCTTAAATGGGTCTTGGAGCTCATAAACCTCCATGGTAATTGGGACATGGATAAACTAACTCAGTTTTTTCTCGCAGTGGATATTGTGGAAATTCTGAAAATCCGTTTGTTTACTTGCTTTGGGGAGGATTTCTTAGCATGGGCGCCTGAAAAGAATGGTGTGTTCTCTATCCGGAGTGCATAAAAACATGCTAGTGATGAGTTGATGAACCCACGGGGACACTCCTCCAGCGTCAGATCAGATGGTTCATGGGAGTGCTGGAACTACATATGGCAAAGTATGGCTCCACCAAAAGTTCAGAGTTTTGCGTGGAGATTGGCCACGGACTCATTGGCAAACTGGACTAACGAAGTCAAAATGAAACTAGAGGCATCACCGTTATGCCCAATGTGTGGTATGGAAGAGGAGGATTCGTTCCATGTTTTATGCAGTTGTAATCATGCTAGGGTGCTATGGAAGCTGGTGGCAAAGGAGTGGAAGCTCCCATCTAGATCATTGTTAAAGCCGGTCGGCTCTGATTGGTTTATCAATCTCTTGTCTGAACTGAATGATGAAGGCAGAGTGCATGTGATTATGTTGTTCTGGAGAATCTGGTTCGTTCGTAATGAGATTGTTCACCACAAGCAGCCACCTCCAATGGATGTGTCAGTGCGGTTTTTGTCTAGTTACCTGTCTTCACTTTATAACATCAAAGTCGATCCACACTCTGATCCTATCAAAGGGAAGGCCGTCGTGGATACAAGTATTAATCCAATCCGGCCTTTTGGCTGCTCTGTGGATGGGTTGGTTGAGGCCCTTTGGGCTAAACAAGACAGTGGTAGAGTGAAACTAAACACAGATGCTTCGGTGGCTGGCGAGGAAGCATGATCTGGTATGATTCTAAGGGATCATGAGGGTTCCATTGTCTTCACTTCATGCAGACACATACAGGGATGCAGTGATGTTCTAGAAGCCGAGCTCCTGGCCTTGCAAGAGGGTATTTTGTTGGCGTTGCAATGGAGCAACTTACCCTTGGATATTGAGTCGGATTGTCTGGAAGCGGTCAAGATGATAAACAGATGCAGCAGCAATAAGTCTAAGTATGCTTTCATTATAAGAGAGATCTCTACTCCTAATGGACGAATTGGTTGAATAGTCCCCCCCACTTTCAACCGGTTTATTTTCAACCGGTTTATTTTCAACCGGTTTTTCTTCGTCCCACCTCCCACCAGCCCCTCCCACCGGTTTTTCTCTTTTCTCGTCTGACCGGTAATACCCAACGTATTTATGGTAATCAATCATAATTAATCCACGTATAGTAATAAATCAATCCAGGTATGGTAAGGTCATAACTCAGAAAATTTTGAATATGGCAATTATATGGTAATAAATTTAAATTACCCCAAAGGCTATCAATCCAGATATGGTAAGGCCATAACTCGGGAAATATCGAATATGGTAATCTCTACTCCTAATGGACGAATTGGTTGAATAGTCCCCCCCCCACTTTCAACCGGTTTATTTTCAACCGGTTTTTCTTCGTCCCACCTCCCACCAGCCCCTCCCACCGGTTTTTCTCTTTTCTCGTCTGACCGGCAATACCCAACGTATTTATGATAATCAATCATAATTAATCCACGTATAGTAATAAATCAATCCAGGTATGGTAAGGTCATAACTCAGGAAATTTTGAATATGGCAATTATATGGTAATAAATTTAAATTACCCCAAAGGCTATCAATCCAGATATGGTAAGGCCATAACTCGGGAAATATCGAATATGGTAATAAATTTAAATTACCACCAGGTATGGTAAGGCTATCCACGTATAGTAATAAATCATATAGTAATAAATCATAATTAATCCACGTATAGTAATAAATCAATCCAGGTATGGTAAGGTCATAACTCAGGAAATTTTGAATATGGTAATAAATTTAAATTACCCCAAAGGCTATCAATCCAGGTATGGTAAGGCCATAAATCGGGAAATATCGAATATGGTAATAAATTTAAATTACCCCAAAGGCTATCAATCCAGGTATGGTAAGGCCATAACTCGGGAAATATCGAATATGGTAATAAATTTAAATTACCACTAGGTATGGTAAGGCTATCCACGTATAGTAATAAATCATATAGTAATAAATCATAATTAATCCACGTATAGTAATAAATCAATCCAGGTATGGTAAGGTCATAACTCAGGAAATTTTGAATATGGTAATTATATGGTAATAAATTTAAATTACCCCAAAGGCTATCAATCCAGGTATGGTAAGGCCATAACTCGGGAAATATCGAATATGGTAATAAATTTAAATTACCACCAGGTATGGTAAGGCTATCGATCCAGGTATGGCACGCCCTCACCTGATCACCTATCACAATCTCCAGCCCCACGCACGCACCAAAGAACCCACCCGGCACCAAACGCAGCTCCTCTCGACCCCCTCGAGTAAACGCCGCCACCGTCGTGCGATCTTCCTGACACAGACGCCGTCGCCGCCTCCTTCCCACCTACGGCGTCCCCCACGTCCATGGTGACGGCGCTCGCGTCCTACACTGACCCTCCGCCTCATATAGGTTGGTCGTTGATGGAGTGGGATGTGCCGCTGCGGTTTGGGGAGGCGCAATCACGATCTGGTTGGGATCTCAGTGTGGACTCGTTCTCTACGATGAAGGATGGCGCTGCCTCCCTGGCAAATGGGATCGGAGGAAGGGGCTCTACGTCGTGAATGTCGGCGAGGCAGCGGCCGAAGGCGAGCCCGACGGTGAGCACGGGTGTTCGTCCCATGAAATAGGCGGCCACGGAGGGCGGATCTGAGGCCACCCCAATCGCCGGTGGCCCTTCCTCCCATCGCTCATCGCCTCCATTCTCTCTCTCCTCTAAATCTTTGTCGCCCCTGCCTGATTCTGGCCGACGCCATCCGGCTCTCGCATCGACCACCACCAGCACGGCTGCGGACGAGGCGCAACCGCAGACGCCGCCGCCGCCATCCTCATCCACCTCCTCCACCATCCTTCCCAGCCGTCGTCGGGGGCACCCGCCATCTGCGCTCTAGCCCACCCGCTCCCTCCTATCCCCTCCCCCTGCCTGCCAGCCCCGTGATCCATCGCACAGATGGCAGGTACTACAGCGACCTCCTCCCCAGCGGATCCGGCCTCCTCCGATGGAGATCCATCCTGGGCACCGCCTTATTCTCATGCGTGCACGTCTATATCAACGTCTCATTCCACCTCACCTCACCTGAGCCTTTACCTTCCCACCTCTGCTTCAGATCCACATCACTTTGCAAGGTATGTGCTTGATTGTTCCGAACTGGATCGATGGATTATGCAAGGTACTTTGGGTGTCGTCATTGACGGCAATTGTCACGCCATGCTACCATCGGAGGGGTCCCTCATCGATGATTAGGGTCTTCCGAACTGCACGAGCTCCATTGAGAAGGATGTTTTTAATTCTGGTTTTGCCTACATGCTTTCTTTGCCTGTATCTACTTAGCTAATGTCTTCTTATAGATAGTAGCTGCTGAAGTGGTGATCAAAGTTGTTCACTATAAGGAAACAACCATGATAACAAAAGTGTATATTCCCTGACCTTTGACCTGAAGTACTTTTTCATTAGAAACTTGCAACAGCCAGGCATTGAAATTAGCAACAGCTTCGTACGTACTGAACTAATTTGCAGCAACACGTACTGAACTAAGTTAGGTTATGCTCATCGTTCCAACATGCTTAGTGATAACCACCTAGCAAGCTGATCAAACATGAAAAAATTGAAGTGCTACTGCTAATCGTACTATTCTGAATGTGAAAATCTATTTAATTGGCTCTTCTCTAATTGTACACTTGCATAAATCTCAGATCTTGCAAATTACAGTATAACCATAAAAGTCATGCTTTGACTCCTATAGGGCCTTTTGCACTTTAATATGACTAATAATTTGCCTTAATATCACAGATTGTATTACTACCTTTCTAAGTGAATGACATTCAAGAAGGTCATTAAATAAAACCAAGAAATCCTTCTGGTATTGGAGTGTAGGAAAGTTGAGACTATAAAACCAAAAGGTTATATTTACGTTTATTAGAGAAGGTTCTTTACTTTTTATAGGAAAACACAAAATGTTGCGATGTAGAGTCTAGGTGGTGGGCCTCCTTGATCCACTTGGTGGATGAGGGCGACTCCGGTCCTGGCACCCATAGTGCCAGTGATCCAAAAATCATAGGGCCTGGATATAGCTCTAGCAGACGTATGCGGCTTGCGCATCGAGCTTGGTCGTCTCGAGCATGGAGATAGGCGAGTTGTAGACCAAGAGCTGGTACAGAGATAGGCGAGTTGTAGACAAGAGCTGGTGGGCAGCAAGAAACGCATGCACACCAAAGAACAAATCTGAGTCACATGCCTACTTCTATTGGTTTCTACAAAGAGCGGCTAGCTTAGATCTTAGACCAGTCGGTCACTGTCGAGGTCGCCAAGGTGATCTTACAGCACCGCCGTGGGGATTTCTCATGATTTTATGTAGGCAAGCCGCAAGCGGTGGTGGTGATTGGCTGGGTGGTGTCGCTGCCTTGGGAAGAGACGAAGTGATGGTAAAAGTAAGCAGGATCCGATGATTCTTCCGTGGGGATAGCCAAAGTCAAGATGTCGACTACAGACTCGTCGCAGACTTGCAGTGAACCTGGATGCGGCAAGCCTGATTTGTGGATCGATGGCGGGTCTTGACTTTGTTAGGCCGGGATTGGATGGTTGCGGAGGGTGGTGTGCTTGATTGGGTTCCCATGGAAGAATGTGGCCTCCTCGTGGATCTGGTCATGCCCATCCTAGAGAACATTGTGTCCCTAGCTCCCTCGAGGAGCAAGGACAGTGCAAGCGGCAGCAGGGGGTAGGGGTAGATGTGGGGGGGGATGTCGGCGGCTGCTCGAGGTCATCATGATGAAACCCTTGACGTCCCATCTTTATCAATCGAAGTGGAAGAGCACGAAGTCGAGATTGGATAGGAGTTTGAGTTCTTTTTGGCACCGATCGGTTCCCCACTTTAGAGATGTATTTTTTTGCGTGCGAGCAAATAGTGGGTTGATTCTAAAAGGGATAGGCACTTTTCAACAGAAGTGCATGATGGACCAAAAATATGACCTCATTTTATTTGTTTGATAGATATCGTATTATTCGTTGTTGTTCGTTCGGTGAAATTTCCTAATATTTGATTGTTGTGTTTCTAATTAGAGCATCCTATAATCACCCAATATGAGGGGATGATAAATGAAAGATACTGATTATAAATTTTAAAGAGCCCGTGGCAACGCACGGGCGTTATACTAGTCTCCAGTAGTTTGGGGGAACAAAGTTCTTGCATTGCTCATACTCGTCGGAGTTGTAATAGGGCTAGTCATTCCTTGGCTAACTTTGGTAGGTTGCATCACCGAACTATTGTTTGGCTAGGCTCTGGTCCGGAGGAAGTCCTGGAAATTGTTGGACGAGATTGTAACCTGTAAACCTAAGTGAGTAATGCAAGGACTTTATATCGCAAAAAAATCTCGATCCTTAATTTGCGGAGTGCCCCAAATTCCCGCAAGGTATTCTAAGATCCTCAGATTTGTGGAGGTGCCTAGATTCCCGCAAGGTATTCTCAGATCCTCGGAATTTGTGGAGGCACCCCACATTCCCACAAGGTATTCTCGGATCCTCGAAATTCACAGAGGTGCGTGCCCCAAATTCCCGTAAGGTATTCCCGGATCCTCGAAATTTGTGGTGGTGTCTCAAAAATGCCCGCAAGGTATTCTCGGAGCAATTCATGGCTCTACAAAAATAGTGAAAGGACCCGAATTCCCGTTGGATATTCCTAGAGATTGAAATGAAAAATTTCAAGACCGCAAGGACATGCCCGAACTCCTAAGATGACGATCATGAGGGATAAGGGACTCGAGTCAAGATATCGTATTTCTTGCCCCGACGAATACCTCGCCTTGATCTCCACTAGCAAGAAATACTAGAGCTCATCAAGCATCCTCATGGCTTAAAGAACATCTGTAAGGACATGACATCAATAAGAAGTACACCAAGGCCAAGTTTATTGACCTGAAGCCACAAAGAAGACTTTGATGACTCCGGCGCAAGTCCATTCTTGTTGTAGTAGTGGATTTTAACCCTACTTGAGGTCCACCCTACATGGAGTGGCACCCATGCAGTCAACAGTAGTACAAGTCACCCCCTGGGTCCAAGCAGACTGCTCCGACCAACGAAAATCCAAGCAAGGCTTCATAATCAATAAGTCAAAGGAGGAAGACCACAAAAAAAGAATAAGTCAATGGAGGAGTCAAGGGAGCAAAGAGGTCCAAGACCAAGCAAGAAGGCCTCTTCTAGTGTAGGGATTTCCCCCCTGATGGGACACAACCCACCTTCTAGCCCAATAAGGAGCACATGGTCTAAAGAACGGAAAATTACCTAGTTCTACCCTTCCACCTCCTTCCTTCGAGGGTAGCCTTGGTCATTTATCAAGGACACCTAGGCTATATAAAGCCCTGCATGGGCATGTAATTTACTCACTCCCCCTTCCAATCCCTTCAGGAGGGCAAATGAAAGCCGAGAGCCCGGAGTCAGAGGGACCTAGTATGGCTCAGACTGGTCAAGAGTCGTGGGACTCTGGAAATGGCCGCACTCTAAGTGCCCCGTGCACTACTCTCAATGACCCTCCCATAGGACGTAGGTCATGCACCCATGAGGCGGCTGAATTTAAAAAACATCGTCTTATCACTTTGGGGAGTGTACGGTGACCTTCAACATAAGGATGTCGTACACACCCTCGCTAATTTCTGGCCACGCTACTACGGACACCCCCTAGTACAAAGTCGATTCTTGAACCCTCAACACATAGTGTTTCCCCCAAAAAAAACAGATAGTGTTACTATCAACATCCTAAAATGCATGATTTCACATTAAACTAAAACTAAATCTTCTCTAACTTTGACAAATAATTAACATGCTAGGAAAATATTGTACCATCAGACTATTCATATTTTTTCTCTTGAATTTAAATATCATTTAACTAGTATATACATTTTAAACAACAGTCAAAGTAGCATCTCAAAGATTGTGCCCATATAGAAAAAGATAATGTATTTTGGCGCCGACTAAGTATTTAATGTTGTCTTGTAATATTAAAGTATCCTAATATTATGTATATACTTGCTCAAATACGTGTATCCAGTATTCCAGTGCATTGATAACGAATATATAAGCAAATAAATTACCCATACATCAAAATCTACAAATCTGCCATTAATAATGTCCGGTTATTAAGACATAGATTAAAAAATTCCATCCAATCCACTTTCCTTACATCATGCAAGCTTTTACAATTATTGTCAGTAACAAGCAATAACGAGTGTTATAGATGAGGTTATGTTTATGTTTATCATATTCTCCTTACCGCCAATAGTCATCATTTACACTCCACATCCCTTTTTACAAGTATTATGTTTTTTTTCATAACCGTCATGAATTGTAAGGCATATCTTACTTTATGAGAGATTTTCATTGATCTTTCCCAAGCTTTCTTCTTCAAAATTGAACTTAGTGAAATAAGTATACTTAAAACCCGACATTATATGCCATCGATAATGACCCATTATCAACAACTGCAAATACAATTTTTTTATTTCATTTCATTTTAAGTACCGTCCACGTACACGTGTGTAGAACACGCGCGTTGCGTGGACAGTCGTGCGGTGCGAAGCGAGTCGTAAGACCTGGTTCCGCACGTTCATGTTTTTAATAGCAGACAATTAATTAGGAGTATTTCACAACCGGGGTTGTTAATAATCACCAAAAGAGAAGAGAGAAAAGATGGATATCATTAAGTGCTACAGATAAGATTACATCCACATCCATTCCATATTTCCTTGGATTAATAATCATCCATCCTTTATAGGTACTCCTATATGGATATCCACCCTACACAAGGCGAGGCCGAAAGGAGGAAGGAAACGGGGTTTCGACAGCGCACGCAGCCTCCCCTCGCCGTTAGCGTCCCCATTTTACGGCGTCACTTTCCTAGTATTCACTCTCAAATCTCCCTCCCAATCTCCATATCCGTATAATAAGCACCGCCGCTTCGCCGCCGCCGCCCCCGCCTTCCCCTGCTCTGCTCTCTCCTCCCTCCTCCAAGCCTCCCAAATCTGCAACCAAGCCGCGCTTCTCCGGCCCCGATCCTCTGGCCGCCGCCCGCCGCTCCCGCATTGGCTGAATCACCGCTCCGCCGCCTCCTCGCCGGAGCCCCGCTCCATCTCCGACCGCCCCCGCCCCCGGGGCCTGGGCACACCAGTTAGTTCCGCGCGCGTTGGTGGGGAGGTGGACGGTGGCTTTGGGAGGAAGGAATCTTCCGCGCGTCCGCGTCGCGTAGGTTCGGCGCGCCCCGGTGTTTCTTGCTCCATTTTTTTGGCAGTTTTTTTTAGTCGGTTGGTTTGAACGTAGCGTGGTGGCCTGGTAGGGATGGGTGTGCTGGATTTCGCGGTGATGGGCGCACCGGAGAAGACCAGATCCCTCGTCGCCGACCACCCGCAGCGCCACATGCACAAGGGCGGCACCGATGGGGACGCACTCGCGCGCATAGAGACGCGACGCCGCCGATCGGTGGGCCTTGGCGGCGGCCCGCCCGGGCGGCCAAACAGCCCGGCGTCGCCTGCTGAGCCGCCCACGACGCCGCTGCGGGCGCCCGAGGCGAGATCCAGGAGCAAAGGCGACGTGGCGCCGCGCTCCCCTCCTCCAGACCGCGATATTAGGTAACGGAAATCTGTCTCTGTCCGTAGTGCAAAATTAATTGGTTCCTAACACTAAACTATAGTAGTACTCCTGATGATATGGAAGTGAACTAGTAAATCAGTTAGTATTATTTACTTCCGTTGCCTTCTAATAAGTGCAAAATGTCTGCTCAATTGACTTAGAATGGCTTTAATTATCGCCCCTCTTTCTTTGGAAGTAGTGGTTGATGGACGCTTATGGCTTGCGTAGATGTAGGTTGTCGAGCTCTGGCCACTGTTGACGAGTTCTGAATAATTTTTGATGCAGGCAAGCGGACGACGAGGAGGCTCATGAACCCAGGGTCCAGTTTTTAGCCCCAGGGACTTACTTCTTAAATGACCTTTCAGATACAGATTCTAGTGTTAGTGTTAGTAACTCAACATACAGGTCGATGACCCCAAGCCCCACAGAGAGTCCTACTTGTGCGGCGAGGCAGAATGATGGTGCAATTGCAGCAATCGACTCAGATGATGCTCATGATCTGGCTGATGTTAGCATAGCTGAGAACAGCAAAGCAAGCCATGTGCCGTCCTGTATCTTCGACTTTGGTGAAAATATTTGGTGCCCACCACCGCCTGAAGATGAGATTGATGATGCTGAATCGAGGTTATTTGGATTCGATGACGATGATGATGAAATTGGGGACTCCAACAACATTTTTGCCCCAAGTTGTTTCAGTGCTAAAACTAATAGAGCAACTGGTGTTAGTTATATTAATTGTGGGTCCCACCAAGAGAGTGTTCAGAGGGATCTATTTAGGCATTTTCAAGCTCTAGTTGCACAGTTACTGAAGGCGGAAGGTGTTGGGTTGGCCAGTGAGAAGGATTCCAAAATCTGGCTCGATATTGTGTCCTCGTTAGCATGGCAAGCCGCTTACTTTGTGAAACCTGACACCAAGAAAGGCGGCAGCATGGATCCTAGTGATTATGTGAAGATCAAGTGCATAGCATCTGGGAACCCAACTGATAGGTATGTGCTCACTTCCGTTGTTTCTACGCATTGCATGCTTCTACTGATCATAATTTGGAACTGATTGATAACCCGTTGATTGCAGCAATTTTATAAGAGGAATTGTTTGCTCCAAGAATGTAAAACACAAACGCATGGTCTCTGAGTACAGTAATGCCAAATTGCTCATTTTAGGAGGTGCACTTGAGTACCAGAAAGCTTCTAATAAGTTAGCATCAATTGGAACTATACTCGAACAGGTTTGTGTCTCTGCGTGTTTTTGAAATTGAAGTATGATGTTTAGTTGTTTACAGTCTTGCTGACAAATGTTCTATCTGTAGGAAAAGGAATATCTACGAACTGTTGTTGGAAAGATTGAGTCTAGGAAACCTAATGTGCTGATAGTTGAGAAGAGCGTCTCATCTTATGCCCAGGAGCTCTTAGCGAAAGATATCTCATTAGTTCTGAATGTAAAGAGGACACTTTTGGAGAGAATATCAAAATGCACAGGCGGTCAGATTGCCTCGTCAATTGATAACATTGCTTCAGCAAGGCTAGGGCAATGTGACATGTTCAAGGTGGAAAAGGTTCTGGAATCATTTGCATCAGGACATGCAGAGAAGAGACCAACAACAAAAACACTGATGTTTTTTGAAGGCTGTCTGAAGCGCCTGGGTTGCACGGTAATTATCCCTTTGTGAAGATACTTGATTGGAATAATAAAATGGTTTGTTGGCATTTATTTACACATCTCCTATCATTTGATGTGCTCAGCTGTTGATCTTATATACTTTGGAACTGTTCTTGAATTGCTTACTCATATATTATTCCAGAACCATTCTGCAAGCTAAACGTGCAATGCTTTTATTTAGGTCCTACTAAGAGGAAATTGTCGAGAAGAACTGAAGAAGATTAAGCATGCAATGCAACTTGCAGTGTTTGCTGCTTATCATCTGTCCCTCGAGACATCATTCCTTGCTGATGAGGGCGCAACAATTCCACGAGTTATTTCAGTAACTGCAATGTGTGCACAAGAAGCATGGACCAATACAGATCACATTTCTGCTAAGTCTGCTGGTCGTGATACTACTGATAGTCTCAGAGCCGCTGAAGAGAAATGGCCTCATACTGCTGCCATCACGCAAATGTTTGATGGTATTTCTGCATCACCGCCTTCATTACGATTGGATGGGGAAAGCCTTGGAAGTGCACCTGAGTGTACCGAATCTGAATTTCCTGTTAATCATGCCAATTCTCTGAATGCCGTTAATGCCTGCCAAAAAGCTGTCTTGGCAAAGATACCCGTGGATTTATCTCATTTGGAAAACAGTGGGAGTGGCCTACCACCAGATGACTTCCAAGCAGGAGGCCTAGATAACCGGAACAGGCTTTCATGTAGCTACTTACCTGGTACTGACAATCATCAGAGCATCTTAGTTTCCCTCTCAAGCACCTGTATCCCCAAAAACATAGCATGTGAGCGTTCCCACCTCTTCCGCATCAAGTTTTATGGTAGCTTTGATAAGCCACTTGGGAGATACCTTCGTGAAAACTTATTTGACCAGGTACATCTGATATGTGCCTATGCATTGTATTCTGTTTTCTCAAATATTCCTTATCATTTTTTTCAAAATAGCAATGTGTTGTTGCATTTCTTTTCAGGCATATTGCTGTCCGTCATGCAAGGAGCCTTCAGAATCACATGCCAGATGCTACATGCACCAGAACGGCAGCCTAACAATAAGTGTTAGGCGTCTCTTATCCCAAAAGCTGCCAGGTGAACACGATGGAAGGATATGGATGTGGCACAGATGTATGAAGTGCAAATTTGAAGATGGATTGCCGCCTGCTACACATAGAGTGGTCATGTCTGATTCTGCTTGGGGTCTATCCTTTGGGAAGTTTCTAGAGCTCAGCTTTTCTAATCATGCAACTGCCAACCGAATTGCGAGCTGTGGGCATTCTCTACAACGGGACTGCCTTCGTTTCTATGGGTCTGTAGCTCATTCATATGTTTCAGCTCTCTGTATCCAGTCCTATCGTGAAATTGAATCTGCTTACAAAACATTGCAGGTATGGAAATATGGTAGCAGCCTTCCATTATAGTCCCATGGTTACTCGGTCAGTTAACCTCCCACCCTCGGTGCTGAATTTCAATTGTCACGGCATGCAAGACTGGGTGAAAGGAGAAACAGTCATGGTATGCTGTTTAATGTTCTATGTTAAACAGTTCAGTGATTCATTTCTGTGCTCTTCATTCTCAACTTTGGTTATTTGCAATAATTTTCTTATGTAGGTATTTGATGAAATGGAATCCTTACATATGGAGGTATATGGTTTCCTTAATAGTATTGAGATGAGTATCACCACCTTGGACGAGCCAGTAAAAACAGGTATACGGAGGCAGATTATAGAGATGAAGGATTTGCTTAACAGGGAAAGAAATGAATACGAGGTCCGCCTTCTATTTTTTTCTTTGTTTATTGTCTGAGTCTTTAGCGCCTTTTGTGTGTGTATGTTTTCCATTGTTTTTCTTATCCTCATTTTGTTTTGTTTTGCAGGGTTTGCTTCTACCAGTTATAAAGGGGAGTGTTCATTCCATGAAATCAACTATTGATACTTTGGAACTCAACCGTGTGAGACGTGGTCTTCTCCTAGATGCATACGTTTGGGACTGCAGGTTGTGTAACATTGATTCGCTTAAAGCAAATGGCCATATTGCCAGAACTGATTCTTCCAATTCAGAAAATCTCCAAGCCACCAGCATAAAGGAAGATAAATCTGAGCTACTGACCACTGTTACACAGCATGGAGAAACACATGAAGGACCTGCTACATACAGAAGGTGCTCCTCTGGAAGTCCAAGGAGATCTCTACTATCCAGAGAGGCCTCAATGGATAACGGGAATATCTTGGTTGAGACAAATTTGCCGATTGGGCAGGTGGATGGTGTGAGTGGTGCAGGAGATCTTGACGTGGTCTTTAGCCAATTCAGTGTGTCTGAAAATGGACGTCGCCTTTCCATGAATTCTATCGAGACGGTACCAGTCGAGAGGTTACCCTCTCTTGCATCTATTTTATCTGATAAAATAGATATGTTATGGAGTGGATCTACTGAAGCACACTGCAGTCTTCCACAAGATTTGATCAAAGCTGATGGAAAGGGGTCTTTTAGTTTGTTGGGCAATCCAAATTACAAGAAGGCAATCTCCCCAGTTCGAGTCCATTCATTTGATTCTATATTCAGATTGCATGAACGGGAACAAACTGGATTGTTGCCTGCTTCATTACATTTGTCCTTGAAAATGAGATCAGTTGATTCCTTCAGAGATTTGACAAGCCTTGTAAAGGATCCGATGACAAACATGCGTAGGGCTTTTTCTCAAATATCTCCTAGATCAAGGGGAAACTTAAATGTTATTCTTACTCGCGCACCTACATATCTCAAGTCTGCTTCTCATATGGTGAGTGATGGGGCACGGCTGCTGCTGCCTCATATTGGTTCTGAAGGTGCCCTTGTTGTTGCTGTCTATGATGATGAGCCAACCAGTATCGTATCATATGCCATGACGTCACAAGAATATGTTGAGCATGTTACGCATAAACTGGATTCAAAATACAGCTTTCAACATATGTCAAATTGCTCTGCGGTCAGCAATAGCGGACTTGAGAAAGCTTTGCCTTCACAAGAAGGAGCCCACTTTAAGTATTCGTTTGACGATGAAGCATTTTGTGCAGATAATACAAAGTTTTCAGTGACCTGTTATTTTGCAAGGCAGTTTGCTTCACTTAGAAAGAAGTGCTGTCCAAGTGATGTTGATTACATACGTTCTCTCAGTCGCTGTAAAAGATGGAGTGCTGATGGTGGAAAAAGCAATGTTTACTTTGCAAAGACAATGGATGAGAGATTCATTATTAAACAAGTCACCAAGACGGAGCTAGACTCTTTTGTTGGGTTTGCTCCTCACTACTTCAGGCACTTGACTCAATCATTGACTTCTGGAAGCCCAACTTGTCTGGCCAAAATATTAGGAATTTATCAGGTTCGCCACTTTGCACATTTGATCCGGCAGCACACTTTTTTGTTCAATCTTTTATTAATTTATTGTGTTGCTCTCATCCAGGTTAATATCAAGGGCTTGAAAGGAGGGCGTGAGGTTAAGATGGATCTTATGGTTATGGAGAACATTTTCTTCCAGAAAACAATATCGAGGGTGTATGATCTAAAGGGTTCCGTGCGTTCACGCTATAATTCAGATACATCTAGCCACAATAAAGTACTTTTGGACTCTAATCTCATCGAGGAATTACATACAAAGCCTATATTTTTGGGCCGTAAGGCGAAGCGAACATTGGAAAGAGCTGTCTGGAATGATACATCAATTCTTGCGGTATGCAGCTCTCTCAACTTACGTTGTTTCATACAACCAAATTATAGGAACCTTTATGATGCCAAAAGGAACATTTTACCAGCAGCACCCCTGTAGTCTTGTTCACCTTAATTTCACAAATAAAGTACTGCTGATCACACTTTGTTTCACTGATATGAAAACCATCATTTACATGACACAAAAAAAGGAGCAAGAAGAAGCATCTTTCTCAATGCACCGTTTTTACTGGATTGTGTTCATAGAACCGCACAGCTGAGCCTAACATATAATTTTGAGACCCCATGAAAATTGAACAGCCCTAGTTCCTGGTCTTCCTCATGAAGTCAGAATAGCTTGTGTTTTTCTCCACAAAGATGGCTCGCATTCATTATCTTCTACCAGGCCTTATTTACGTATTACTTGTTGCAAACCTAAAACATAAGTACTTATTTGATTTCACTTTGCGTCATCCTGATGATTTTAGAGAAACATCTGCGCTTAATTAATTCAATTCACTTTTGCAGTCGTTGGATGTCATGGACTACTCGCTTCTGGTGGGCATTGACGAGGAGAATAATGAGCTTGTGATCGGCATCATCGACTTCCTGCGGCAGTACACCTGGGACAAGCAGCTGGAGACGTGGGTGAAGGCCTCAGGCATCCTAGGCGGCCCCAAGAACGAGACCCCAACTGTCATATCGCCGGTCCAGTATAAGAAGAGGTTCAGAAAGGCCATGTCGAGGTACTTCATTGCCATCCCCGACCAATGGTCCTCTTGAAGATCGCTCCTTCATCTGTCACCTGTCAGCAGAAACCGCATCGTTCATTCCTCCATGGTAATTTTTTGACCAAGGACATGGTGAATCGATACGGATAGCCATTCTTTGGTTGTTTGTGTTCTTTTTAGCAGATCGCATCATTGTGGCAGCTTACTTAGCTGTAGGATATTCATATGGCTCGCTCCATGTAAATTGGTGATCGACGGCGGAGTTTTAACGCCGAGATGCGCCGGCTCCTTTTGATGTAACCCGGCTTCTATACCGACAGTTGTAGGACAAAGATGAGAGATTTTATGACATGTAACAGCTCAGTTACTTCATCTGTACATTTGCATTGTGGTCTCATGTTTTTGTAGGGGATTAGCGCCTCATGTTTTTTTTAGGGAAAGGCAGCTGACTTTATCCAATAAAAATAGGATCTGTTAGTCTTACAAGTTGTCTGCTCCTCATTTGCCCTGGGGAGCCAGCAACCTAGGAGCTGGGAGTGGAGCTAAGGATTTGAGGGAGTGGAGTGGATCCGAACAGGCCCTTAGTCGCCTAGTCGACTGAGACTTGGAGACTTAGCTATGTCTCAGTCAAATGATGTCATTCATGTACGATCGTCCGGTTTGATCGCTATTTCTGGTCGCTGGTTTTTTGCTTTTCTACTTTTTGAGATGATTTTGTGATGTTTGCTTGTTGGGCTTGTTTGTGGCTTGGTTGTCCTTTGTCCGTTGTTTTCTGTGATGGGCTTGACTGAGGTTGGCTGGCTTGCGTTGATTTTTTTATCTCTTCTCTTTTTTCTTTTTGCATATAGATGGTTAAAGGGAAAAGAAAAAAGGAATGACAAAAACAAAAACAAAAACAAAAAACTAGCTATGGAAAAGGGAACATGCCGTTCCACGTGACCAAGAAAGGGGAATGGTAGTGTTACGCACAAACCAGTAGACACACAGGCTAAGAAAACAAAATAACTAGAAGTGATAGAACGCTAGAATTGGTAGTATGGATATTGCTAGAGAAGATAAAAAGGTGAATGACGGTCTTGTTCTCTGCAAACCAATAGAAGTGGTATTAACGCTAGAATGAAAAACAGTAGGCCACGAGTGCTAAAAAATATACAATATAATAAAATAAAATTAGAAGGGGTAAATGATAGTAACTCAGAAATGATGAAACAATTTTTAGTTTCTTGTGCCTTGGATGACTATGATCGTTTAATCAAAATAAAAGAAAGCTAAAAATATTTTCAAGAAAAAAAACTCAACTTAGGATGGCCTTTACTACTTAATTTTTTTTTGATATAAGAACAATTACTTTGATTGTATTTATGTGCAAGTGGGCCTTTGGCCGGCTCACAAGTAAGGACAACGCTTGCCCCCTTTGGCCCTTCCCCTAGTTGCAGTTGAATTACAACGTGTAAAGTTGTGAATCGGGAATGGACATGCAACTTCCGCACGAGGTTTTTTGTAAACAAAAAATCCTACGGTGAAAAAACATCCCCCATAGGGGATCTTGTATTAGGATGTTCCTTCACGCAGTGGGGAAAAATTGAAGAAAAGGAAAAAAGAGAAAATGCCCCTGTTGGGCACCCTCCTCTCCCAAGCGGCACATGCCACACAAGGTTTTTGTTGTTCAAAAAACAAGTACAATGAAAAAACATCCCCGCACCACTCGAGATCTCGCCTTACATGTTTTGCATTGGGAAAAAAGAAGAAAAAAAAGGAAAAATAGAAAGGCCCCGGCGGCTCCTCCCTCCCACACCCCCACTGACTTCACACAACAAGAACACACACTCACTCCCCTTCCCCCTCTATCTAGTTGCAACTCACCAACACGACACTACACAAAAGGAATTGCCCTGACCCGACACGACAAAAGCAAGATAGAAAAGAGGGGCTGAAAACCAAACAAAATGAGAAAAAAGAAGACAAATTAAAGTTTGTGCCCCACATTGAACACATGCAGTTGCAGCCAAGAGCGCCACTTGCAGTTGCATGCCTGGTGGCAGACATGCAACTGGCCTACATCCATCCTCCTTCAGTTGCAGTCGTGATGTACCCTTGCAATTGTAGGTGGGTTGCAACACCTGTAGTTGCAACTCTAGTGGCGGGCATGCAACTGACCAACATCCCCCCTCTAGTTGCAGTTACATTGAACCCCTTGAAGTTGTAGACTGGTTATGACACATGCAGTTACAACTCTAGTGGTGGACATGCAATTGGCCAACATCCCTCCCCACTACAGTTGGAGGAGGGTTAAGACTTCCATCCCCAAGTTGCAGCCATCTTTAAGACATGTAGTTACAGTTGAGGGTGACACTTGCAATTGAGTACCTAGTGGTAGACATGCAAATCCCCCCAGACAAAACATAACCCCCAGTTGCAGTCGCGTTGAAGACATGTAGTTGCAGTCATGGGTGAAGCTTGCAGTTGGATGCCTAGTACCCCCAATTGCATCCCCTCACTCGACAAAATAGCACTAAGTTGCGTTCGTGTTTGAAGATATGCAGTTGCAGTTAGGGAAGACACTTGCACTTGTGTGCCTAGTGATAGACATGCAACTCCCTCTCCTTCGACAAAACACCATTAAATTGCACTCGCGTTGAAGACATGCCATTGCAGTCAGGGGACACACTTGTAGTTGCGTACCCAGTGGCAAACATGCAATTACCCATGCCCTACAAACATCACTAAGTTGCAGACATTTTGAAGACATGCAATTCCAATCGGGGGTGATACTTGCAGTTGTGTGCCTACTGACAGACATGCAACTGCCTCCCTCACCCCAAAGACAAAACACCACTAAGTCGCAGTCGCGTTGAAGACATGTAATTGCAGTCGGGCGACACTTGTAGTTACGTGCTTAGTGGCAGACATGCAACCGCCCCATCCCTGACAAACACCACTAAGCTACAGTCACGTTGAAGACATGCGGTTGTAATCGGGGGCGACACTTGCAGTTACGTGCCCAGTGTCAGACATGCAATTGCCCACCCCCAACAAACAAGACATGCAACTGCCTTCCTCACCTCAAAAGACAAAAACACCACTAAGTTGCAGTCGCGTTGAAGACATGCAATTCCAATTAGGGGTGACACTTGTAGTTGTGTGCCTAGTGACAGAATGCAACCGCCCCCTCCCCAACAAAGACCACTAAGTTATAGTCACATTGAAGACATGCAGTTGCAGTCAGGGGCAACACTTGCATTTGCGTGCCTAGTGGCACACATGCAATTCATTCCCCTCCCCCTACGGACAAAACACCACTAAGTTGTAGTCACTTTGAAGACATGCAGTTCTAGTCAAGGTCCACACTTGCCTATCTAGGGAAAACATGCAGTTGTCCTACTCCCGAGAAAGCACCACTTCTGCCCTCAAGTTGCAGTCGGGGACGACACTTGCAGTTGTGTTCCCTAGTGGTAGACATGCAATGCCCCCACCCCCACACACATCACACCACAAACACCATAAAGTTGCAATTGCGTTAAAGACGACCAGTTGCGGTTGGGGGTGAAACCTGCAGTTGCATCCCTAGTGGCAGACATGCAACCCCCACCCCTCCTTCGAAAAACACCACAAAGTCAGCCGCGTAGAAGACATGTAGTCCAGTCGGGGCGACACTTGTAGTTGCGTGCCTAGTAGTAGATACGCAACTACCCCTCACCCTTCGAAGAAACACCAGTAAGTTGCAGCCACGTTGAAGGCATGTAGTTGCAGTCGGGGGCTACACTTAACCCCAACAAAACACCACTAAGTTGATGTCGCATTGAAGACAACTACAAGCAGGGGCGACACTTGGAGCTTTGTATCTAGTGGCATACATGCAATTGACCTTCCCTTACCTTTTTCTTTGCATGTGGATTAGAACACTTATAATTGCACGCCGACACTAAGAAGTGCAACTGTACGTGGCAATTTCACAACATAAATGCATATTACAGTGGTCTCGACTTTTGGTGTTTTTGCACATGGATCAGAAATAAGAAAATTATAAAAGAATACAAAAATGTAAAATTATGAAATGCGTGGGCATGTTCCCAAACTCATCTTCGCACACACGCCACCCCAGTTGTGGTCGCGTTATATGATGACCCACAAGTATAGGGGATCCTCGTAGTCCTCCCGATAAGTAAGAGTGTCGAACCCAACGAGGAGCATAAGGAAATGACAAGCAGCTTTCAGCAAGGTATTCTCTGCAACTGCTGTAAGTAACAGTGATAGATAGTTTTGTAGCAAGATAATCTGTAACAAGTAACAAGTAAAAACAGTAGCAAAGGTGCAACAAGGTAGCCCAATCCTTTTTGTAGCAAAGGACAAGCCTGAAAGTTCTCTTATATAAAGTAAAGTGCTCTTGAGGACACATGGGAATTGTCGGCTAGTCATGTTCATCATGTTTAGTTGATTAGCGTTCGCTACTTTGATAATTTGATATGTGGGTGGACCGGTGCTTGGGTGTTGTTCTTACTTGAACAAGCAACCCACTTATGATTACCCCCTCTAGCAAGCATCCATGACTATGAAAGAAGAATTAAGATAAATCTAACCATAGCATGAAACATATGGATCCAAATCAGCACCTTACGGAATAACACATAAACCAGGATGTAAGCTTCTGTCACTCTAGCAACCCATCATCTACTTATTACTCCCCAATGCCTTCCCTTAGGACCAAGTATGGTGAAGTGTCACATAGTTGACGTTCACATGACACCACTAAAGAAAGCAACAACATACATATCATCAAAATATCGAACGAATATCAACTTCACATGACTACTTATAACAACACTTCTCCCATGTCCTCAAGAACAAAAGCAACTACTCACAAATCATATTCATGTTCAAGATGAGAGGGGTATTGAATGTCATTAAGGATCTAAACATATAATCTTCCACCAAATAAACCAACTAGCATCAACTACAAGATGCAATCAACACTACTAGTAACCCACAGGTACTAATCTGAGGTTTTGGGACAAAGATTGAATACAAAAGATGAACTAGGATTTGAGATGAGATGGTGTTGGTGAAGATGTTGATGAAGATTGGTCCTCCCACGGTGAGAGGATCGTTGGTGATGTCGATGGCTTCGATTTCCCCCTCCCGGAGGGAAGTTTCCCCTGCTAAATCGCTCCGCTAGAGAGCAAAAGTGCTCCTGCCCAGGTTTGGCCTCAAGACGGCGGCGCTTCACCCCGAAAGTCTTCTCTTTATTTTTAGGGCAAATGGCTTCATATAGTAGATGGGCACTAGAGGCTGATACGTCTCCAACGTATCTATATTTTTTATTGTTCCATGCTATTATATTATCTGCTTTGGATGTTTTATATGCATTAATATGCTATTTCATATTATTTTTCGGACTAACTTATTAACCTAGTGCCCAGTGCTATTTTTTGTTTTTTCCTTGTTTTTGGCTTTTACAAAAAAATCAATATCAAATGGAGTCCAAACGGAATAAAACTTTACGATGATTTTTCTTGGACCAGAAGAAACCCAGGAAGCTTCGGAAGGAAGCCAAAATACCTACGAGGAGGCCATAAGCCGTAGGGGCACGCCCTAGGGGGCGCCCCTAGGCATGTGGTCCCCTTGCATACCTTCTAACCCTAACTCTACCACTATAAATTCTCAAATATCCCCCCTATGTCAGGTGGCACACCAAAAATAATTTTCCGCCGCCGCAAGCTTCTGTTCCCGTGAGATCCCATCTTGGGGCCTTTTCCGGCACTCCGCCGGAGGGGGATTCGATCACAGAGGGCATCTACATCAACCTTGCTGCCCTTCCGATGAAGCGTGAGTAGTTTACCACAGACCTAAGGGTCCATAGCTAGTAGCTAGATGGCTTCTTCTCTATCTTTGATCTTCAATACATTGTTCTCCTCGATGTTCTATGAGATCTATTCGATGTAATCTTCTTTTGTGGTGCGTTTGTTGAGATCCGGTGAATTGTGGATTTATAATCAGATTATCGATGAATATTATTTGAGTCTTCTCTGAACTCTTTTATGCATGATTGATATAGTTTAGTATTTCTCTCCAATCTATCGATTTGGTTTGGTCTACTAGATTGGTTTTTCTTGCAATCGGAGAGGTGCTTTGTGATGGGTTCTATATTGCGGTGTCCTCACCCAGTGACAGTAGAGGTAGCGAGGCACGTATTGTATTGTTGCCATTAAGGATAAAAAGATGGGGTTTATATCATATTGCTTGAGTTTATCCCTCTACATCATGTCATCTTGCTTAAGGCATTACTCTGTTCTTATGAACTTAATACTCTAGATGCAGGTAGGAGTCGGTCGATGTGTGGAGTAATAATAGTAGATGCAGAATCGTTTCGGTCTACTTGTCATGGACATGATGCTTGAAGAAAATATGCCCTAGAGGCAATAATAAAGTTGTTATTTATATTTTCCTTATATCATGATAAATGTTTATTATTCATGCTAGAATTGTATTAACCGGAAGCTTAGTACATGTGTGAATACATAGACAAAATAGAGTGTCCCTAGCATGCCTCTACTTGACTAGCTCTTTAATAAAAATGGTTAAGTTTCCTGACCATAGACATGTGTTGTCATTTGATGAATGGGATCACATCAATAGAGAATGATGCGATGGACAAGACTCATCTGGGATCACATCAATAAAAATGGTTAAGTGTCCCTAGTATACCTCTACTTGACTAGCTCTTTTATTGCTATTGCTTTCTTCATGACTTATACATATTCCTCTGATTATGAGTTTATGCAACTCCCGAATACCGGAGGAACACCTTGTGTGCTATCAAACGTCACAACATAACTAGGTGATTATAAATATGCTCTACAGGTGTCTCCAAAGGTGTTGGTTGGGTTGGCATAGATCAACATTAGGATTTGTCACTCCGAGTATCGGAGAGGTATCTCTGGGCCCTCTCGGTAATGCACATCACTATATGCCTTACAAGCAATGTGACTAATGAGTTAGTTATGGGATGATGCATTACGGAACGAGTAAAGAGACTTGCCAGTAACGAGATTGAACTAGGTATGATGATACCAACGATCGAATCTTGGGCAAGTAACATACCGATGACAAAGGAAATAACATATGTTGTTATTGAGGTTTGACCGATAAAGATCATCGTAGAATATGTAGGAACCAATATGAGCATCCAGGTTCCGCTATTGGTTATTTACCGAAGATGTGTCTCGGTCATGTCTACATAGTTCTCGAACCCGTAGGGTCCGCACGCTTAACGTTCGATGATGATTTGTATTATGAGTTATGTGTTTTGGTGACCGAAGTTTGTTTGGAGTCCCGGATGAGATCACGGACATGACGAGGAGTCTCAAAATGGTTGGGAGGTAAATGTTGATATATTGGAAGGTGGTATTCGGACATCGGAATGGTTTCAAGCGGTTCGGGTATTTTACCGGAGCACCGAGGGGTTACCGAAAACACCGGGGGAAGTATTGGGCCTACATGGGCCTTAGGGGGGAGAGAGGGAAGCCCGCGAGGGGTGGCACGCGCGCCCTCCAAGGGAGTACGAATAGGACAAGGAGGAGGGGGCGCGGACCCCTTTCCCTCTCCCTCTCCCTCTCCTTCCTTTCCCCCTTCGGGAAGAAAGGAAAAAGGGCCCCTTGGTGGCCGGCCTCCTCCTCCCCTCCTTTATATACGGGGCAGGGGGCACCCCATAGCACATCAGTTGTTCTCTTAGCCGTGTGCGGTGCCCCCCTCCATAGTTTACTCCTCCGGTCATAGCGTCGTAGTGCTTAGGCGAAGCCCTGCGCGGATCACATCACCATCACTATCACCATGCCGTCGTGCTGATAGAACTCTCCCTAGATCCTCTGTTGGATCAAGAGTTCGAGGGACGTCATCGAGCTGAACGTGTTCTGAACTCGGAGGTGTCGTACGTTCGGTACTAGATCAGTTGGATCGTGAAGACGTTCGACTACATCAACCATGTTAAACTAACGCTTCCGCTTTCGGTCTACGAGGGTACGTGGACACACTCTCCCCTTCTCGTTGCTATGCATATCCTAGATAGATCTTGCGTGATCATATGATTTTTTTGAAATTGCATGCTACGTTCCCCAACAGTTGTATCGGAGCCAGGTCTATGCGTAGATGATATGCACGAGTAGAACACAAAGAGTTGTGGGCGATAATAGTCATACTGCTTACCACCAATGTCTTACTTTGATTCGGCGGTATTGTTGGATGAAGCGGCCCGGACCAACCTTACATGACCACGTTCATGAGACCGGTTCCACCGACAGACATGCAACTTGTTTTGCATAAAGGTGGCTGGCAGGTGTCTGTTTCTCCAACTTTAGTTGAATCGAGTTTGACTACAGCCGGTCCTTGTTGAAGATTAAAACAACACACTTGATGAAAAATCATTGTGGTTTTGATGCGTAGGTAAGAACGGTCCTTGCGAGAAGCCCGTAGCAGCCACGTAAAACTTGCAACAACAAAGTAGAGGACGTCTAACTTGTTTTTGCAGGGCATGTTGTGATGTGATATGGTCAAGACATGATGTGATATAAGTTATTGTATGAGATGATCATGTTTTGTAAAAGTTATCAGCAACTGGAAGGAGCCTTATGGTTGAGGGAGTCCTGGATTAAGGGGTCCTTGGGCGTCCGGGCTATGTAACATGGGCCGGACTGATGGGCTATGAAGATACAAGACAGAAGACTCCCCCCCCCCCCCGTGGCCGGATGGGACTCTCCTTTGCGTGGATGGAAAGCTTGCCGTTCAGATATGTAGATTCCTTCCTTTGTAAACCGACTCTGTACAACCCTAGGCCCCTCCGATGTCTATATAAACCGGAGGGTTTAGTCCATAGAGGCAAGATCAATCATACATGCTAGACTTCTAGGGTTTAGCCACAACGATCTCGTGGTAGATCAACTCTTGTAATCCTCATATTCATCAATATCAATCAAGCAGGACGCATGGTATTACCTCCATCAAGAGGGACTGAACCTGGGTAAAACATCGTGTCCCCTGTCTCCTGTTACCATCAACCCCAGACGCACAGTTCTGGACCCCCTACCCGAGATCCGCCGGTTTTGACACCGACATTGGTGCTTTCATTGGCAGTTCCACTGTGCCGCTGTCAGAAGGTTCGATGGCTCCATCAATCGTCTACAACAATGCTGTCCTGGGGGGGGGGGTTCCTTCCCGGTCAGATCTTTGTGTTTGGCGTCTTCGCACTGCGGGCCAATTCGCTTGGACATCTAGAGCAGATCGACAGCTACGCCCCAGGTCACCAGATTAGTTTTGGAAACTTGGATTATGTCGCTGACATCCGAGGAGACTTGATCTTCCAAGGATTCATGACCTCAACCTACGCTCTGGCTTTAGAGCCGGAGCGCCTCGCCAGGACCGAAGACGGGATTTCTAAACCCGCCGGACTATCTGTGGCCACTAGGCCCAGTACTGGAGAACCGGAGGAAGCAGTGTCACCGGCAACCATCACAAAGCTGGACTCTTCCCCGGATACTAGCTCCGAACTCTCGGAGTCAGCATCGTGTGAGCTCGGCTGAGGAATTCCCTTCCCGCCATACTCCACGGATTCTTTTTTCCCTGGACAAACCTCGCCTTTAAGCGAGGCTCTGGACTTGATGCAATCCCTTGTGATTACAGAGGAGCAACATCTGAACTACGCCCAGCCCGGACTAGGGGCTGAGAGCGGGGGATTTTACGTCCCACCCACCACCCACTTCATCGCCACAATCAAGGACTTACTGACATGCTTGATCACAGCACTAGATACAACTACGGTCGAAGCAGATTGGCTTCGCCGGCTCTTGAACGACTTGCCGGTTGTTGGGAAACCTGTACCGGGTATCCTTATGAACTACGACAATCAAACTAAGATCACGAAAGTGAGGAGCTCAAAGGATAACATGAAGTCATCAAGACACGTTCATAGAAGGTTGAAGTCTGTCAGGAAAATGAAAAACTCCGGAGTAATTGCACTGGATTATATCCAAACATCTAAAAATCTGGCAGATCCTTTTACTAAGGGTCTACCACGTAATGTGATGATAATGCATCGAAGGAGATGGGTATGAGACCCACAATATGAGTTGTTCACAATGGTAACCTAGTCTATGTGATCGGAGATCCCGAGAATTAGATGTGGAAGACAAGCTGTTGGTCAACTGAGAGGAGAGTATCCTTACTATTAATAATAGCACTCCATGAAGATGCAATACTCTCCAAATCAGCATGGCAGGTTGATGTATATTTTAATGTGTTCTAAGTGGCTCATTTAAGCAAATATGTTGTCATGCAGAACATCTTTTGAAGAACACACCTATATGAGTCTGATTGTTAAACATTGTAATCTATGAGAGTAGGGTGCTCTCTAGTAAACTCATGATAGGTCTCGGAGTATGACGCATAAGCTCCACCCATGGGGAAGACCCACGGTAGCTGAGGGAGTCCTGGATTAGGGGGTCTCCGGACGTCCGAATTATATCCTTTGGCCAGACTATTGGACTATGAAGATACAAGATTGAAGACTTCATCTCGTGTCCGGATGGGACTTTCCTTGGCGTGGAAGGCAAGTTGGCAATACAGATATGTAGATCTCCTCCCTTGTAACCGACTCTGTGTAACCCTAGCCCCCTCCGGTGTCTATATAAACCGGAGGGTTTAGTCCGTAGGACAACATACAATCATACCATAGGCTAGCTTCTAGGGTTTAGCCTCTACGATCTCGTGGTAGATCAACTCTTGTAATACTCATATCATCAAGATCAATCAAGCAGGACATAGGGTATTACCTCCATCAAGAGGGTCCGAACCTGGGTAAACATCGTGTCCCCTGCCTCCTGTTACCATCCGCCTTAGACGCACAGTTCGGGACCCCCTACCGAGATCCGTCGGTTTTGACACCGACATTGGTGCTTTCATTGAGAGTTCCACTATGCCGTCACCATAAGGCTCGATGGCCCCTTCGATCGTCGGTAACGATGCAGTCCAGGGTGAGATTTTCCTCCCCGGACAGATCTTTGTATTTGGCGGCTTCGCACAACGGGCCAATTCGCTTGGCCATCTGGAGCAGATCGAGAGCTATGCCCCTGGCCATCAGGTCAGGCTCGAAAACTTAAAATACACTGCCGACATCCACGGAGACTTGATCTTCGACGGGTTCGAGCCCATGTCAGGTGCGCTGCACAATCACGATGAGCATGACGTAACTCTGTCGTCGGACAGTGTTTGGGAGATCGCATCTGCAACTACTCTGGCCTTCAATCCGGAGCAAATTGCACCATCCGAGGACGGAGGGATAGACCCCGCCATGGAGGCCACACTCTCAGTGGCGATGGAGTTGGATACTGACTTCACCCCTTACGAGAGCCATGTTGCCGAACCACTGGATTCGTCTCCATCCACGGACTCCGAGTCGCCTGCATCCATGCCTATCGAATCCGATTGGGCGCCGATCATGGAGTTCACCTCCGCGGATATCTTTCAACACTCGCCTTTCGGCGATGTGCTAAATTCATTAAGGTGTCTCTCCTTGTTAGGAGAACCTTGGCCGAACTATGTCCGGCTAGAATGGGATGCGGGCGACGAAGAAATTCGCTGCCCACCCACCACCCACTTAGTAGTCACTGTCGTAGATTTAACCGACATGCTCGACTTCGACTCCGAAGACATCGACAATATGGACGATGATGCAGGAGACGAACAGAACCACCTGTTGGGGAACGTAGTAATTTGAAAATTTTCCTACGCACACGCAAGATCATGGTGATGCATAGCAATGAGAGGGGAGAGTGTTGTCTACGTACCCTCGTAGACCGGCAACGGAAGTGTTGACACAACGTAGAGGAAGTAGTCGTACGTCTTCCCGATCCGACCGATCCAAGTACCGAACGTACGGCACCTCCGAGTTCTGCACACGTTCAACTCGGTGACGTCCCTCGAGCTTCGATCCAGCCGAGTGTTGAGGGAGAGTTTCGTCAGCACGACGATGTGATGACGGTGATGATGTTCTACCGACGCAGGGCTTCGCCTAAGCACCGCTACGATATGACCGAGGTGGAATATGGTGGAAGGGGGCACCGCACACGGCTAAGGAACGATCACGAAGATCAACTTGTGTGTCATGGGGTGCCCCTGCCCCCGTATATAAAGGAGGGAGGGGGGAGGTGCGGCCAGCCCCTAGGGGTGCGCTTGGAGGAGTCTTACTCCCACCGGGAGTAGGACTCCCCCCTCTTGCCTTGTTGGAGAAGGAAAGGGGAAGGGGGAAAGAGGAAAGGGGGGCGCTGCCCCCCCTTCCTTGTCCTATTCGGACTAGGGGGGAGGGGGCGCGCGGCCTGCCCTGGCTGGCCCTCCTCTTCTCCCTTAGGGCCCATGTAGGCCCATTAACCCCCCCCCCCCCGAGGGGGGGGGGGTTCCGGTAACCCCCTGGTACTCCGGTAAAATCCCGATTTCACCCGGAATGATTCCGATATCCAAATATAGGATTCCAATATATCAATCTTTATGTCTCGACCATTTCGAGACTCCTTGTCATGTCCGTGATCACATCCGGGACTCCGAACAACCTTCGGTACGTCAAAACACAAAAACCCTAATTACGATCGTCACTGAACTTTAAGCGTGCGGACCCTACGGGTTCGAGAACTATGTAGACATGACCGAGACACGTCTCCGGTCAATAAACAATAGCGGAACATGGATGCTCATATTGGCTCCTACATATTCTACGAAGATCTTTATCGGTCAGACCGCATAACAACATACGTTGTTCCCTTTGTCATTGGTATGTTACTTGCCCGAGATTCGATCGTCGGTATTCCAATACCTAGTTCAATCTCGTTACCGGCAAGTCTCTTTACTCGTTCCGTAATACATCATTCCGCAACTAACTCATTAGTTGCAATGCTTGCAAGGCTTAAGTGATGTGCATTACCGAGAGGGTCCAGAGATACCTCTCCGACAATCGGAGTGACAAATCTTAATCTCGAAATATGCCAACCCAACAAGTACCTTCGGAGACACCTGTAGAGCACCTTCATAATCACCCAGTTACGTTGTGATATTTGGTAGCACACAAAGTGTTCCTCCGGTAAACGGGAGTTGCGTAATCTCATAGTCATAGGAACATGTATAAGTCATGAAGAAAGCAATAGCAACAAACTAAACGATCAAGTGCTAAGCTAACGGAATGGGTCAAGTCAATCACATCATTCTCCTAATGATGTGATCCCGTTAATCAAATGACAACTCACGTGTATGGTTAGGAAACATAACCATCTTTGATCAACGAGCTAGTCAAGTAGAGGCAAACTAGTGACACTATGTTTGTCTATGTATTCACACATGTATTATGTTTCCGGTTAATACAATTCTAGCATGAATAATAAACATTTATCATGATATAAGGAAATAAATAATAACTTTATTATTGCCTCTAGGGCATATTTCCTTATCCACCGTCCACAGGGCGCTGGACGGCCACCTCATCATATGATATATACATGGTGGACACCCCCAAATAAGGCAATGGCAACGAGACAGCGGAGGATGACCCCTCCAAGAAGCAACCCAAGCGCTGACATCATCGGTGCCGCTCTAAGTCCCTCCATAGCAAAAGTAGTGATACCGGCGCAAGAGACAACAACACTCCGGATAGTGTCGAAGACAACAACAATCCCCTCCAGCATGATGTAGAGTGGGAGGGTGAACAAGCTAGCCCTCCAGAGCAGGCAGCAGATGGAGAATCGGAGGAGGACAATTACATGCCTCTCTTCGAAGACGAGGTGAGCCTCGGCGATGAAGAATTTATCGTGCCTGAGGATCCCGTTGAGCAGGAGCGCTTCAAGCGCCGGCTTATGGCCACATCACATAGCTTGAATAAAAAGCAACAACAGCTTCAAGCTGATCAAGACTTGCTAGCAGACAGATGGACCGAAGTCCTTGCGGCCGAGGAATACGAACTCGAGCGCCCCTCCAAGAGTTACCCAAAGCGCGGGTTGCTACCTCACCTCGAGGAGGAAGCATTGAAACCTACATCACCAATGTACAATGCGGCTGACCGGCCACCTTGTGGCCAAGACAGAAAGGCATTTCAGACAGAAGTCAAGCCCGCACCCCACCGCCAATCAAACAAAAATACCAAGGCCCGGGGCAACACGCGGGACCTGCGAGACGTATTGTAAAACAAGGCAAAACATGAAAGATTGATCTATGGATCACGGGGACGCGCACCAATACGCGACGATGATCATCACGCCGGATACACTAAAAGCAAATCCGGCTGAGCCGAACACGGCAGACAAGACTCGTATGAACTGCATCGCGATATAGCCCGGCACAAAGGCGCCGCACACCCCTTATGCTTCACTGATAAAATTATGGATCATGAATTCCCAGAAGGGTTTAAACCCGTAAACATCGAATCATACGATGGTACTACAGACCCCGCGGTATGGATAGAAGACTTCTTCCTCCACATTCACATGTCCCGCGGGGATGACCTACATGCCATCAAGTATCTCTCACTAAAACTCAAAGGGCCGGCTCGGCATTGGCTCAATAGCTTGTCGACAAACTCCATCAAAAGTTGGGAGAACCTGGCAGAGGCATTCCTGGACAATTTCCAGGGCACTTATGTGCGACCGCCGGACGCTGACGATTTAAGTCATATAACTCATCAGCTAGGGGAATCGGCCAGGAAATTCTGGACCCGGTTCCTAACCAAGAAGAACCAAATTGTCGACTGCCCGGATGCAGAGGCCTTAGCGGCATTTAAGCATAATATCCGTGACGAATGACTCACCCGGCACCTCGGCCAAGAGAAGCCAAAATCCATGGCAGCCCTCACGACACTTATGACCCGCTTTTGTGCGGGCAAAGATAGCTGGTTGGCTCGCAGTACCAATACAGCAAGCAAAACTGGCATATCAGAAGCCAGGGATAGCAACGGCAAACCACGACACAACAAACACAAGCGCCGCAAATATGGTGAAAACGCCAAAAATACGGTAGTTAATGTCGGGTTCAGGGGCTCAAAGTCCGGTCAGCGGAAAGGGCCACCCAAAAATATAAATTTGGGTCCATCCAGTATGGACCGCATACTCGCTCGCCAATGCCAAATTCATGGCACCCTAGAAATGCCAGCCACCCATACCAATAGAGAATGCTGGGTCTTCAAACAAGCCGGCAAGGCAGGCGCCAAAGACGAAGAGGGGTCTCAAAGCAACGATAGCGACGAAGAGCCCAGATCACCAAACACAGGAGGGCGAAAGAAATCCCACCCCTCCCCCCCATATTCAATCGGTGGATGTGGTAAATACCACCCAAATTGCTAACTTGGACTAGATATGCACCCTTAGGGATGGCGGCTCAATGGAACTAGCTGTCCCACAATATAAGCTAGGGCCGGTCACCTTCAACCACACGGATCGTCTGGTTAATGCCAATCAGGGCAATCCAGCCGCACTAATCCTCGACCCAATAGTAGACGGGTTCCACCTCACTCGAGTCCTCATGGACGGAGGTAGCAGTTTAAATCTGCTTTACCAGGACACAGTGCGCAAGATGGGCATCGGTCATTCAACGATCAAGCCCACTAAAGCCACTCCATTGCCCTCGAGGTAATCTTCGGATCACCAGAAAATTACCGTATCAAAGAGTTAATCTTCGAAATCGCCCCTTTCCACAGTGACTATCAAGCACTGCTCGGGCGAACCGCGTTCGCTCGATTCAACGCAGTGCCACATTATGCCTACCGTAAGCTCAAAATGCCCGGTCCACGTGGCGTCATCACGGTTCATGGCAAGGCCGAACCTTCCTTCGGCACCAACAAATACATCACTGCCTTAGCAGCAGAAACAACGAGCAACACCTTGCAGCCGAACCTCGAGTCGACGCCCAGGCTCCCGGACACCGTCAAGGGGCTCAGAACTACTTCGTGGAAGGATACCCCGACTCGTCCAGAGCTCTACTAAACACTCCGGCGAAGGCCATGACAGGCCGAACTCAGCGGTTCAACCGCCCTCCGGCATGCAAACATTTCTTATATTTCCTTCGCAGGTTCACATTTGCACCGACCAGGACGGACTCCATGGAGGCAGCTTGAACGCGTCAGGGGATCCTTAGACATTCCCTGCAGTGGACGTCCGACTATAATACGGATCCGCACTCAACCTCTTCCCCCTGGTCACAGCAGGTTCTGCTATCACAACTCCTTTTTTATCACATTACTTGTACCCATACGCATAGACGTATTATTCAAATACAACATGTGGATTTATATGACATTTACCTGCTGATTATTTCTTATCGAAATCATTTCGTCAAGTGGCATCCGTACACAACGCTATGCCTTAAATATGCCAAGGGCTTCGTTTTTCCTGTAACACGGCAATAAAGGTCCGAACACCTTCATGGAAGTTCGGCACCCCGAACCTATAGCATTATATGCATCAGCTCCGAATCATGTCTTGGGTCAATAGTTGGGTTTGCCCGGCTCCCATGTTTTGGTACCTTACGTTTCGCTATATCGGCTAAGGTAGCACTGGGAGAACTACTGCGATTGTGTCCCGGTTCTTCCGGATGAGCACCTCGGTAGAGAAAGCCGAAAATTGACTATCATGATACGGCGAGAGCTGGTCAGCTGTTCGAGCGGTCACAAAATCTTTGAGGATTTCTCCCGCATAATGCCATAACCAATGCTGTGTGCGATGGATCAACTTTTTCTCCGATCAGGTGCTTATAGAGCCCCTAGTACGGTCTTCCGAACACAAGGGGCTGCGCCGACCATACTAAAGCTCCTATGGCTAAGTGAGAGTGATAAAGCCCTATAGTCCGATTGCCTGGTTCATTGTGCTGAACACCTCCTTCGGAGGACCCAAAACTGGGATAAAGAGTGCTCAGGTTTATCCCGAACACCCCAGTACTTCTTACGTGGGGGCAGAAGCCGACGACTGGCCAACTCTCAGTTTTAACATAAAAACGGCCACACATGAGGGTAAAAATTTATATAACAGGCGACATATAAACGATCCTGTTCAAACATTACAAAGGACAACATGATCGGCATTCATGGAAATATAATGTCCTTGGTGCATAGCTCTGCTGCAAGGTAGGATCCTTTCAGGACACTCTTATAATATAATTCGGGCTTGCGGTGCTCCTTCCCCTCTGGCGGTCCCTCGGTCACTAGCTTTTCGGCATCCATCTTCCCCCAGTGCACCTTTGCGAGGGCGAAGGCCATTCACGCTCCTTCTATATAGACTGACCGCTTGATGACGTTAAGTCGAGGGCAAGCGCTTACAAGCCGCCTCACGAGCCCGAAGTAGCTGCTTGGAATTGGCTCGGCAGGCCATAGCCGGATAACCATATCTTTCATGGCTAGTTCTGCCGCCTTATGTAGTTCGATCAGCTGTTTCAGTTGATCGGCAAGAAGCACCGGATAATTCGGCGCCAAATACTGCGACCAAGAGAGCTTATCGGTGGCGTTCCTTCCTTTGGCTCGGTAGAATTGAGCGGCATCTGATATGCTGTGAGGTAGCTCGACAAATACACCCGAGAAGTCCGGATTCACAATCAGAAACATAGTTTTCCCTTCAAATACTTGCTTTACATGGGAAAAGCCTTACCCGCCATGATCTTCCTCGCCTCTTGGATCCCCTGCAGGGCGCTTTGGGTTTCCCCCCGGGCATCGCTCGTGGCTTGACGCGCCTTGGTGAGTTCGGACTCTTTCTCCGTTAAACTCTGCTCCAAGGTCTCACATTTACTCACGACCTCTTGCAGCTCCTGCTCAGCTTCAATAACTCTAGCCTCGTGTTTCTCATGAAGAGTCCGCTCCGTGGCCGCCTTTTCCTCGGCCTCGGCAACGACCCTTTTGAGGGCCTCGACTTCGGTCATAACCCCTAGCACAAATTATGCGGCTTATTTCATACTTAACATTTATTTCACAATAAATGCGCGCAACACTTGTGCATACCTTGTTTATCCCTCAACTGCATTTTCAATTGGCCAATTTCTTCTATGGCTCGCTCCAGTCTTTGATTCAGTCCGGAGATCTTCGCAGTACGAGAGGCAGCAGCCGCTATAGGTATCTGCTTGAAACAAAAGAGAAATCAATATCATTCAATGAGTCTTCCTGTGATCATCAATGCGATCCCCTGTCCGGTTCTTTCTTTCACCGAACAGTGTATCAGGGGCTACTATCTATACTATGACACTCTTCGGCAACTTATAAAACATACCTCAAAGCCTCTTATAAGGCTGATACAGGCTTCGTTCAGTCCACTCTCAGTTGACTGAATCTTCTCAATCACCGCACCCATAAGGGCACGATGTTCGCCAACGATGGAGGCGTCTCGTAACGCCACCAACAAAGCATCCGACACCTCTGGATGGACAGAGGTCGCCGGTGGAACAGGCACACCCCCTCCAGCCGAAGGAGGCTGCCTTCTTGATTCTGGAGCCATATAGGCCTCTAGAATCGCATCCGGTGGGGAGCCGAAGTCAGGATCGCCCCCGCCGATAGACCCCATGGGAATCTTTTCCCCCGCGTGTCCGGCCCCTGCGGTTTGACCTCTAGGCGCCACCTTAACAGTTTCTTCCTTTCCTCCTTGGTCGGGGTCCTTCTGGGACGAAGCCTCGGTGTTATGCACCTGTTTGGAGGAAGGGGCCTTTGGGGGCGTCCCGCTCTCCATAGCATTTGAGCTCGGCAGGTCCTTTGATGAGGATTGTTTGGTACGGGACCTCACCGGACTACCATGAAATATGGCTTAAGGTTAAAATACTAAGCCACGATGAGTCCGGACGCTTAAACGTACTCGGATTTTATATACTTACGAGTTCACAAGGGGCTGGGCCCTGGGATCCCATGACGGGCCGCTGTTGGCGGCGGCAGTGGACTCCTCCGAAAGAGAAGCCCTTCCCCTTTTGGGCAGTTTGGCCTCCAAGGGTGCGGAGGCCGTCCTCTTCCTTCTCCCCCCCGCAGGGGATTCATCTTCCTCCTCCTTTTCATCCTCTTCAGAGGCGGAATGGGCATCAGAGGCTTCGGGTATTGTGTCCGAAGTGCCGCGATGACGAAGGCCGCCTCGGGTCTTTTTGGCCTCCCTCTCGGCCGTCTTCTTCGGCACCTTGTAAGGCACCGGGACCAGCATCTTCGTCAGAAGTGGGATGGCCGGGTCTTCGGGCAGCAGGGCCGGACAATGGATCCGCTCCGCCTTCTTCGTCTAGCTCTGGGAGAGTTGAATAAACATGCGTTAAGCGCTTCCTTTGGGTCATGCGGATAGAAAAGTTTGATAAACTCACCGAACTTGCAGGGCGGGACAGTTGGTACCCGCGGTCTTCGATGGAGTCCGGCCATGATTTGCTGGATTTAAAAAGCACCTTCCAAATGTCCTTGTGCGAGGTGCCGAAGAACCCTCGCAAGGTTTGGTGCCTGGCCGGATCGAATTCCCATAGATTGCAAATCCAGTGTTGACAAGGCAGTATCCGGCAGACTAACATCACCTGGACTATGTTGACAAGTTCAATGTTCTTATCTCCCACATCTTTAACGCGCGTGTGGAGCACCGACAGTTCATCGGACGAGGACCAGTCCAGGCCTTTCTTGACCCAGGATGTAAGACACGGAGGGGCGACGGATCGAAACTCGGGTGATGCGGCCCATTCCTTGCCGCACGGCTCAGTGATGTAAAACCACTGCTGTTGCCACTCCTTGACAGAATCATTAAAGGTTCCCGTTGGCCATATGACGTTGGGCATCTTGCTCACCATAGCACCCCCGCACTCGGCGTGCTCGCCGCCCACCACTTTGGGTTTCACATTAAAAACCTTCAGCCATAAACTGAAGTGCGGCGAAATGCGGAGGAAAGCCTCGCACACGACAATGAATGTCGATATGTTGAGGAAGGAATTAGGGGACAGATCGTGAAGATCGATCCCATAATAGTACATGATGCCACGAACGAACGGGTGGAGGGGAAACCCTAGCCCGCGGACAAAGTGAGGGAGGAATACAACCCTCTCGTGGGGTTCCGGAGTGGGGACGATCTGTCCCGCCGTCGGGAGACGGTGGCTGATTTTCTTGGCCAGATACCCGGCCTCCCGATGCTTTTTGATATCCTTCTCTCGGATGGTAGAGGCCATCCATTTGCCTGCTACTCCGGGTCCAGACATCTTTGGAAGGCCTGTTTTGGGTAGAGAAGCTGAACGCTTGGGCGCTGGAGCCTGAGCAGACGGGAATGAATCGGGAAGAAGGCGTGGGTGAAAAGAGTGAATCCTTGTCCCTTTATAAGGGCAGAAGAGACGGTGCGCCTCCCCACTCACCTGGTAAATCCTCTTATTCCCCAAGCACCGTAATTGATGGCGCGGTTGGGTTACCCACATCCGTATTGATAAGAATCCCGTGATAGGGGGACACGATCTCTGCTTTGACAAGACGTGTCAAGAAAATCGCCTCACGACATGTGCGGTGCTGGTTGAGAAAAACGGTTTGAATAATGACCGGGCCATGACATGAAGTAGTGTTGCTAAACGTGTCAGCAGATTAGATTTGTGGAAATATTATTCTCTCTACGGTGGTATGTGGAACTTATTTGGCAGATTCAGACACTATCCTCGTGTTCAAGATCTTCTATGGAGTATTCGGAGGAAGAATCCGCCTTGCAATGCCGAAGAAAAATCTGCACGCCGGACTCATCATCATTGAAGCCTGGTTCAGGGGCTACTGAGGGAGTCCTGGATTAGGGGGTCTCCGAACAGCCAGATTATATTCTTTGGCCGGACTGTTGGACTATGAAGATACAAGATTGAAGACTTTGTCTCGTGTCCGGATGGGACTTTCCTTGGCGTGAAAGGCAAGCTTGGCAATACAGATATGTAGATCTCCTCCCTTGTAACCGACTCTGTGTAACCCTAGCCCCATCCTGTGTCTATATAAACCAGAGGGTTTAGTCTGTAGGACAACATACAATCATACCATAGGCTAGCTTCTAGGGTTTAGCCTCTACGATCTCGTGGTAGATCAACTCTTGTAATACTCATATCATCAAGATCAATCAAGCAGGACGTAGGGTATTACCTCGATCAAGAGGGCCCGAACCTGGGTAAACATCGTGTCCCCTGCCTCCTGTTACCATCCGCCTTAGACGCACAGTTCGGGACCCCCTACCTGAGATCCGTCGGTTTTGACACCGATAGTAGCCTAGTATCAGTCAAGGCTTTGTGTGAAGCTAGATTCGCAGAAAACTTGCAGTTCAAGGCCCATTCCACTGTTCAAGTTGCTTACTAGTGTAGCATAGAGTTCTAGGTGGAAGTTCAACTTAACAGTCTCCACTACAGTACTGGTATATAAAACAGTGTTTTGAAACTAAAGGCAAATTTTATGTGCCTCTAGGATCTGGTGGGGGATTGCTGGAATTTAGTCTACTTTGTCTAGCCCAATAGCAATTTCAGAAATTCCAAATATCCTAGAGGCCCACTCAGCCCATGCGTGCAAGGCAAGAGGTGGAACCAAAGTTTAGTCCCACATTGCTAGTTTGGTGGGAGGTGGACCTCCTTATAAGGGAGGGTGTTTCCCCACATGTATGAGCATGAGAACAAGAGGGAAATTCACGCGTGCTCCTCCTCCGCCGCCCGCCTCGCCACGCCACGCCACACCTCCTCACGACGCGGCGTGGGCGGGAATGAGCTGATGTCTAAATTTTTGCCACACACGATTGGTATACGAAAGGTCACTCGAAAGCTGAAAGTTTTTGCTGTAGTGGATATTGCATACGAACGCTGCACCCTTTGATTGATGTTTGTTCGTTTTGTCTTCCTCTCTCCCTTCAGTTCCCAATGTAGCCTATCCATCTCCTTCTCCCGTGCCTATAAAAGAGAGGTCGCTCCTCTCTAGAGAGACACACCAGAAGACCATCTTCATCCCACTGCCAAGTTCCTGAGCACTCCGCTACTGCTAGGATCTTCCCCATTATCACTGTCAAAACCGGCGGATCTCGGGTAGGGGGTCCCGAACTTTGCGTCTAAGGCGGATGGTAACAGGAGGCAGGGGACACGATGTTTACCCAGGTTCGGGCCCTCTTGATGGAGGTAATACCCTACGCCCTGTGATAAACCACAAGTATAGGGGATCGCAACAGTTTTCGCTAAGTAAGAGTGTCGAACCCAACGAGGAGCTAAAGGCAGAACGAATATTCCCTCAAGTTCTATCGACCACCGATACAACTGTACGCACGCTTGACGTTCGCTTTACCTAGAACAAGTATGAAACTAGAAGTACTTTGTAAGTGTTGTTGGATAGGTATGCAAGATAATAAAGAGCAAGTAAATAAAAAGTAGGGGCTGTTTAGATAAAGACACAACTAAACTAGGTTTAGTAGAGAGTTTGTTGTTACGAGAAAGTTATTTGTCCCTAGGCAGTCGATAACTAGACCGGTAATCATCATTACAATTTTATTTGAGGGAGAGGCATAAGATAACATACTTTCTCTACTTGGATCATATGCACTTATGATTGGAACTCTAGCAAGCATCCGCAACTACTAAAGATTCATTAAGGTAAAACCAACCATAGCATTAAAGCATCAAGTCCTCTTTATCCCATACGCAAACAACCTACTTACTCGGGTCTGTGCTTCTGTTCACTCACGCCACCCACCATAAGCAAATCATAAACATATTGCAACACCCTACAGCGGGAATCCCTCATGCTTGCGCGACACGGAGAGCACCATAGGACAGCACCAATAATAAAACATGCAACTCAAACCAATCTTGATCATCAAATAGCCATTAGGACAAAACGGATCTACTCAAACATCATAGGATATCCATACATCATAGGGAAATAATATATAGCGTTGAGCACCATGTTTAAGTAGAGATTACAGCGGGTAAGAGAGAGTTACACCGCTGCATAGAGTGGGGAAGAGTTGGTGGTGAAGGCGGTGAAGTTGTTGGTGAAGATGACGGTGATGATGATGGCCCCCGGTGGCACTCCGGTGCCACCGGAAGCAAGGGGGAGAGGTCCCCCCTTCTTCTTCTTCTTCTTCCTTGACCTCCTCCCTAGATGGGAGAAGGGTTTCCCCTCTAGTCCTTGGCCTCCATGGCGTGGGAGGGGCGAGAGCCCCTCCAAGATTGGATCTATCTCTCTGTCTCTCTCTGTTTCTGTGTTCTCCCTGGCTGTGTTTCACCGTTTCGTGTATATATGGAGATCCGTAACTCCGATTGGCCTGAAACCTTTGCCGTGATTTTTTTATTTCGAAAATTAGCTTTCTTGCGGCCATAGAAGAGTGTCAACCGCCTTACGGGTGGCTCACGAGGGTAGGGGGCGCGCCCAGGGGGGCAGGCGCGCCCCCTGCCTCGTGACACCCTCGGGCACCGTCTCGCGTGGATTTTTATTCTGTAATTTTCCAAATATTCCAAAAAGTATCTCCGTCCGTTTTTATCCCGTTTGGACTCCGTTTGATATGGATATTCCGCGAAACCAAAAACATGCAACAGACAGGAACTGGCACTGGGCACTGGATCAATATGTTAGTCCCAAAAATAGTATAAAAAAGTTTCCAAAAGTATATGAAAGTTGTAGAATATTGGCATGGAACAATCAAAAATTATAGATATGACAGAGACGTATCACCATCCCCAAGCTTAATTCCTGCTCGTCCTCGAGTAGGTAAATGATAAAAAAGATAATTTTTGATGTGGAATGCTACCTAGCATAATCTTGATCATATGTCTAATCATGGCATGAATATTAAGACACAAGTGATTCAAAGCAATAGTCTATCATTTGACATAAAAACAATAATACTTCAAGCCTACCAATAAAGCAATCATGTCTTTTCAAAATAACAAGGCCAAAGAAAGTTATCCCTACAAAATCACATAGTCTGGCTATGCTCCATCTTCACCACACAAAATACTCACATCATGCACAACCCCGATGACAAGCCAAGCAATTGTTTCATACTTTTTAACGCGCTTCAGCATTTTCAACCTTCACGCAATACATGAGCATGAGCCATGGACATAGCACTATAGGTGGGATAGAATGGTGGTTGTGGAGAAGAAAAAAAAGGGGAAGATAGTCTCACATCAACTAGGCGTATCAACGGGCTATGGAGATGCCCATCAATAGATATCAATGTGAGTGAGTAGGGATTGCCATGCAACAGATGCACTAGAGCTATAAGTATATGAAAGCTCAAACTGAAACTAAGTGGGTGTGCATCCAACTTGCTTGCTCATGAAGACCTAGGGCATTTGAGGAAGCCCATCGTTGGAATATACAAGCCAAGTTCTATAATGAAAATTCCCACTAGTATATGAAAGTGATAACTCAAGAGACTCTCTATATGAAGAACATGGTGCTACTTTGAAGCACAAGTGTGGTAAAAGGATAGTAACATTGCCCCTTCTCTCTTTTTCTCTCATTTTTTTGTAGGCTTCTTTGGCCTCTCTCTCTTTTTTTGAGGGCTTCTTTGGCCACTTTTATTTTGATAACCTCACATGGGACAATGTTCTAATAATGATGATCATCGCACTTTTATTTACTTACAACTCAATATTACAACTTGATATCTAGAACAAAGATATGACTCTATATGAATGCCTCCGGTGGTGTACCGGGATGTGCAATGATCTAGCGTAGCAATGACATAAAAAAACGGACAAGCCATGAAAACATCATGCTAGCTATCTTACGATCATGCAAAGCAATATGACAATGAATGCTCAAGTCATGTATATGATGACGATGAAAGTTGCATGGCAATATATCTCGGAATGGCTATGGAAATGCCATGATAGGTAGGTATGGTGGCTGTTTTGAGGAAGGTATATGGTGGGTTTACGGTACCGGCGAAAGTTGCGCGGTACTAGAGAGGCTAGCAATGATGGAAGGGTGAGAGTGCGTATAATCCATGGACTCAACATTAGTCATAAAGAACTCACATACTTATTGCAAAAGCTTATTAGACCTCGAAGCAAAGTACTACTACGCATGCCCCTAGGGGGATAGATTGGTAGGAAAAGACCATCGCTCGTCCCCGACCGCCACTCATAAGGAAGACAATCAATAAATACCTCATGCTCCAACTTCGTTACATAACGGTTCACCATACGTGCATACTACGGGAATCACAAACCTCAACACAAGTATTTCTACAATTCACAACCACCCACTAGCATGACTCTAATATCACCATCTTTATATCGCAAAACTATTGCAAGGAATCAAACATATCATATTCAGTGATCTACAAGTTTTATGTAGGATTTTATGACTAACCATGTGAATGACCAATTCATGTCATCTCTCTAAATAGATATAAGTGAAGCAAGAGAGTTTAATTCTTTCTACAAAAGATATGCCCGTGCTCTAACAAATATAAGTGAAGCAAAAGAGCATTCTACAAATGACGGTTTTCTATGTAAAGGGAAACAGACCATCCAAACTTCAATAGATATAAGTGAAGCACATGAAGCATTCTATAAAGTCATACTCAAAAGATGTAAGTGAAGTGCATAGAGAATTATATAAATCAACAAGGACTATCTCATACCAGCATGGTGCATAAAAGAAAAAAAATGAAAACTAAATGCAAAAGACGCTCCAAGATTGCACATATCGCATGAACGAAACGAATCCGAAAACATACCGATACTTGTTGAAGAAAGAGGGGATGCCTTCCCAGCATCCCCAAGCTTAGATGCTTGAGTCTCCTTGAATATTTACTTGGGGTGCCTCGGGCATCCCCAAGCTTGAGCTCTTGTCTCTCTTCCTTCTTCTCACATCGAAACCTTCTCGATCATCGAACACTTCATCCACACAAAACTTCAACAGAAAACTCGGTAAGTACTGTTGCAAACCAATTCATATTTTATTTTTTCATTGTTTCTACTGTAATATAACTTTTTCATGGCTTAATCCACTAATATAAATTGATAGTTTCATCAAAACAAGCAAACTATGCTTCAAAAACAGAATCTGTCTAAAACAGAACAGTCTGTAATAATCTGAACATTCACCATACTTCTGATACTTGAAAAATTCTACCAAAATTACGAAAAATAAACAATTTGTATAGTAAGACAGTGCAAAAAGAATAAGAACCATTTGACGTCCCAGATAAAAATGTAAAATCGCGCACTACAGCCAAAGATTCTGTCCTGCACCATACAAACCATCAAGCAAATGTAAACATCCTAAAGGCAAACCTTGGCACATTATTTTTATAATACAATGGAATTGTACAAAGGGATAATTATTTTTGTTGAAAAGTTTCTGTAATCAAGATTCAAAAAGTTGCCGTGAGCATGAACAAAGTTCAAGGAGCTCTCCCACTTCAACAATGCTTGTCTCTCTCACTTTCACTTTCCTTTTTGAAAAAGTTTTGGGTTCCCCACTTTATTTTTGTTGTTTTTAAACTATATGAAAGCACTCATCAGAAATAGATGACTCTCTAAAACTTCCGGGTTGTCTCCCTGGCAGCGCTTTCTTTAAAGCCATTAAGCTAGGCATATAGTGCTCAAGTAATGGATCCACCCGGATCCCAAGGTATATCAAAGCCAATTTTATTAACAATGATTTAGAATTTAGTAGTGAGAACAAAGTAACATATATCATGTAACAACAAAGTCTAACTCTCTTCCTATGCATTGGCATGTCATAAAAGAACAATTCATGCACAGATAGTAAAGGCCAATGCATAGTATAAATAGTTTCTTGCAATTTTATCATATTGGAAACATAGAGAGGTGGAGATATGGTTCCTCCCTCATAATAATTGCAATTAGGAGCAGAAAGCACATGCATATCATATTCATCAAAATCATCATGTGCAACGGTAAAATGCAATCCATCAATATAATCCTTAATAAGAGCAAACTTCTCCGATATAGTGTAGTTTGGAGAATTCAAAAAGATAATAGGACTATCATGTGTGGGTGCAATTGCAACAATTTCATGTTTAACATAAGGAACTATAGCAAGTTCATCTCCATAAGCATAATTCATATTGGCATCTTGGCCACAAGCATCATCAAAAAGGGACATTTCAAAAGAATCCAAGGGATCATAACAGTCATCATAGCAATCATCCTTCGGTAAGCACGAAGGGGAATTAAACAATGTATGAGTTGAAGAGTTACTCTCATTAGAAGGTGGGCATGGGTGATCGATCCGCTCTTCCTCCTTTTTTTCTTCGCTCTCTTCCTCATCTTTTTCATCCAATGAGCTCATAGTTTCATCAATTTCTTCTTCCATAGATTCCTGCAAAATATTAGTCTCTTTTTGGACAGCGGAGACTTTCTCAATAAACGCATTAATATAGGAATTATATTCATAATTATCATAGCAATATTTTAAGATAGTTAATTTTTGTGTCAAGTGATAATCCCTAAAGTATTCACGTTGATCCAACGTTACTCCCATTACCAGATTGAATGAGGTTTTCTCAGGATTATCAAAGTGGTACATAATATTTTTCACATATTGAGCATCGAGGGTTTTAGGAGGTTCCTCATCTCCATGAGTAGCAAGTACACCTAATTTTTTTGGTATTTTGTGTTCCATATCCACAACTAAAGATAGAGAACAACTAAGAACAACAAATAAAAATTACTTAGTGATAAAGCAAACAAGCACACATGAGAATATTCACCCCACGCTATTGCTCCCCGGCAACGGCACCAGAAAAAGGTCTTGATAACCCACAAGTATAGGGGATTGCAACAGTTTTCGATAAGTAAGAGTATCGAACCCAACGAGGAGCTAAAGGCAGAACAAATATTCCCACAAGTTCTATCGACCACTGATACAACTCTACGCACGCTTGACGTTCTCTTTACCTAGAACAAGTATGAAACTAGAAGTACTTTGTAAGTATTGTTGGATAGGTATGCAAGATAATGGAGCAAGTAAATAGAAAGTAGGGGTTGTTTAGATAAAGACACAACTAAATTAGGTTTAGTAGAGAGTTTGTTGTTACGAGAAAGTTATTTTTCCCTAGGCAATCGATAACTAGACCGGTAATCATTATTACAATTTTATTTGAGGGAGAGGCATAAGCTAACATACTTTATCTACTTGGATCATATGCACTTATGATTGGAACTCTAGCAAGCATCCGCAACTAATAAAGATTCATTAAGGTAAAACCCAACCATAGCATTAAAGCATCAAGTCCTCTTTATCCCATACGCAAACAACCTACTTACTCGGGTCTGTGCTTATGTTCACTCACGCCACCCACCATAAGCAAATCATAAACATATTGCAACACCCTATAGCGGGAATCCCTCACGCTTGCGCGACACGGAGAGCACCATAGGACAGCACCAATAATAAAACATGCAACTCAAACCAATCTTGATCATCAAATAGCCATTAGGACAAAACAGATCTACTCAAACATCATAGGATAGCCATACATCATAGGGAAATAATATATAGCGTTGAGCACCATGTTTAAGTAGAGATTACAGCGGGTAAGACAGAGGTTACACCGCTGCATAGAGTGGGGAAGAGTTGGTGGTGAAGGCGGTGAAGTTGTTGGTGAAGATGACGGTGATGATGATGGCCCCCGGTGGCACTCCGGCGCCACCGGAAGCAAGGGGGAGAGGGGCCCCCTTCTTCTTCTTCTTCTTCCTTGACCTCCTCCCTAGATGGGAGAAGGGTTTCCCCTCTGGTCCTTGGCCTCCATGGCCTGGGAGGGGCGAGAGCCCCTCTCAGATTGGATCTGTCTCTCTGTCTCTCTCTGTTTCTGCATTCTCCCTGGCTGTGTTTCACCATTTCGTGTATATATGGAGATCCATAACTCCGATTGGCCTGAAACCTTCGCCATGATTTTTTTCCGAAAATTAGCTTTCTTGCGGCAAAAGAAGACCGCCAACCGCCTTACAGGTGGCTCATGAGGGTAGGGGGCGCGCCCCCCTGCCTCGTGACACCCTCGGGCACCGTCTCGCGTGGATTTTTCTTCCGGAATTTCCCAAATATTCCAAAAAGTATCTCTGTCCATTTTTATCCCGTTTGGACTCCGTTTGATATGGATATTCTGCGAAACCAAAAACATGCAACAGACAGGAACTGGCACTGGGCACTGGATCAATATGTTAGTCCCAAAAATAGTATAAAAAAGTTGCCAAAAGTATATGAAAGTTGTAGAATATTGGCATGGAACAATCAAAAATTATAGATACGACAGAGACGTATCATCCTACTTGATTGATATTGATGATATGAGTATTACAAGAGTTGATCTACCACGAGATCGTAGAGGCTAAACCCTAGAAGCTAGCCTATGGTATGATTGTTGTTGTTGTACAAACTAAATCCTTCAGTTTATATAGACACGGAGGGGGCTAGGGTTACACAGAGTCGGTTACAAGGGAGGAGATCTACATATCCATATTGCCAAGCTTGCCTTCCACGCCAAGGAAAGTCCCATCCGGACACAGGGCAAAGTCTTCAATATTGTATATTCATAGTCCAACAGTCAGGTCAAAGGATATAGTCCGGCTGTCCGGAGACCCCCTAATCCAGGACTCCCTCAGTAGGCCCTGAACCAGGCTTCAATGACGATGAGTCCGGCGCGCAGATTTGTCTTTGGCATTGCAAGGCGGGTTCTTCCTCCGAATACTCCATGGAAGATTTTGAACACAAAGATAGTGCCCGGCTCTGCAAAACAACCACATACCACCATAGAGAGAATAATATTTCCACAAATCTAATCTGCTAACACGTTTGGCAACATGACATCATGCCATGGCCCGGTTATTATTCGAACCGTTTTTCTCGACCAGCACTGCACATATCGCGAGGCAGTTTTCTTGACACGTCTTGTCGAAGCAGAGATCGTGTCCCCTTATCATGGGATTCTCATCAATACGGGTATGGGTAACTCAACCGTGCCATCAATTACGGCGTTCGGGGAATAAGCGATTTTACTAGGTAAGTGGGGAGGCGCATCGCCTCCTCCGCCCTTATAAAGGGACAAAGATTCACCCTTTTTACCCACGCCTTCTTCCTCCTTGCTTATACATTCTCGCGCACTCGAGCTCCAGCGCCCAAGTTCGCTTCTTTCTTCTCAAACCATTGCAAGCATGTTCGGAGCGGGAGGCAAGTGGATGGTCTCCTCCGTCATGGAGGAGCACATTGCAAAGCTACGGGAAGCCGGATATCTGGCCGCGGACATCACGCATCGGCTGCCGGATGCGGGGCAGATCATCCCTACACCCGCACCCCATAAGAGGGTTGTTTTCCTTACCCACTTTGTTCGCGGGCTCATGTTCTACTACGGGCTGTATTTTCATGATCTGGCCCCCAATTTCATCCTCAACATCTCGACGTTTATCGTCGTATGCGAGGCTTTCCTCCGCATCAGGCCCCACTTTGGCCTGTGGCTGAAGACCTTCAATGTTAAACCGAAGGTGGTGGTCGGCCAGCAAGTGGAGTGCGGAGGCGCCATGGTGGGTAAAATACCTAACGTCACATGGCTCGAAGGATCCTATGTGGAGACTTGTAGCGACCAGACCTCAAACGGTCCAATCTCTGTGCTCAGGTATCATCCCTGGATCAGTAATGCTGACACCACACAGTACTTGAAGGATTTATAACATAGTGGCAATCACACACTTAATACATCGAGGGTCTCAAAAGAGAACTTATTACAATAAATATGGCTTAAGGCCATCTAAATACTATAACAGCGGAAGGCTTGGAAGATAAGTGAGTCCATCAACTCCAACGGCATCACTGAGTATAGAACCATGACCTAAAAGCACCTTAATCGTCATCTGAAAAGTCTGCAACATTAACGTTGCAGCCCGAAACGAGAGAGGAGATCTAACCAAAAAAGCATACAATAAGTTCAACTAAGTACTCAACTAATAAGTACTCAACTAAGTCTGCAACATTAACGTTGCAAACAAACAAGCATACAATAAGTACTCAACTAATGCACAGGTAAAACTCAAATAAGAAATCTAACCAAAAAGTTCAACTTAAGAACTCCGGTTGGCAAAAGAATCAAATCGAACGAAGCAACGAAAGACAAACGGCAAAAGAAACAAGCTTCGTTTACTATTCTGGATCTAGGGCAATTTTTATAGTGGCAAAAACTTCTTTGAGTTGGTTAAACGGAAAGAGGGTTTCGAGACGAAACTCCAGGCGCTTGAATCACCTGATTCTGATAAACGAGCGAAAAGTTATACTAGAACGAAAAACGGATCAGGAATCGCGATCTGAAAATCCGCGGATTTAATCCGAGAAAAAGAAAACGGTGAACAGATTAACGAACAGACGTTCGTTAACTGGATCTAAACGGTGAACGCGTTCGTTATAACGAACAAACGAGCGAACACTCGCTAATTAAATAAACCAGAAAAACCGATTTATTAAAAAAAACGAACTAAAAAAACCGAACGAAACCGACGGAAAACCGAACGGTTTTTGAGAAAAAACCCGGCGGCGACGAGGTCTACCTCCGGCGACTCCGGCGAACGGCGGCGGCGGGGCGGCGGATGGCGGCGCGGCGGGGCGGCGGCGGCGGGGCTAGGGTTAGGGTTTGGGCGGGGCGCGGCTTGGGCTGTTCCCGGGCCTCGGGCAGCGCTACTTAAAGCCCCGGCCAGGCGGAGTCCTGGCCGGTTACGGCCCAGAGTCGGTTCGGACCCCTTTTTTAAAAAATAATAATAATTACGCTCAGAAAAAAAGGAATACTAAACGGACTCCAAAAATCCCGAAATAAAATTTCTTCGACTTCTAAAATCAAGCCGCACAGGATGAACATTTATTTGGGGCCTAAATGCAATTTTGAAAAATGCGCATTTTTCCTAAAATCAAATAAAACAGCAAATAAAACCAAAATAAAATCTTATTTGATTTTTTATTAAATCCTCAATATTTCTTTATTTTGGGATAGTCATTTTATTCCCTCTCTCATATTTTGATAATATAAATAACTGAAGATAAAATAAATAAAATCAAATGATCCTATTTTCAAAATTCGAGAAAACTCAAATATGAAAATAACGAAATCTCCAACTCTCTCCAAGGGTCCTTGAGTTGCGTAGAATTTCTAGGACCAACCAAAATGCAATAAAATATGATATGCAATGATGATCTAGTGTATAACATTCCAAATTGAAAATTTGGGATGTTACAAGACCATAAAGGGGTGGCAATCGGGGTGGTTCTACATCACCGAGCCGCGCGACACCAACTGGGTGGTGGCCCCCAAATTTCGATCCGGAATCCCCATGCGGCTCACTTCCTGGAAAGAGACGGGCCTGTCCTGGGGTTCCTCGGTAGAGCTGACCGGACTCCAGACCTGCATCAGGAACATGATGAGCTAGAAAATCAAGCTCGTCAACATGGTCCAGGTCATGCTCTTCTGCCGGATTCTCTCGTGTCAATGACGGGCATTCAATTTGTGGGAGTTCGACCCGGCCAAGCACCAGACGCTGTGAGATCTCTTCGACACGACGCACAAGGACATCTAGAGGGTGCTGTTCAAGGGCGCCGAGGTACCTCCTCCCCTTACCGAGGACCGCGGACTCAGCGCAAAGCACCATGCCAATCCGGTAAGTGTTTATATCTCATAGGACATTTATTTGCCTCGGTTTAATCATGTGCGGATCTAAGCTCCCATGCCATTAACATGACTGGGTAGAGACAGCGGAGCAGATCGATTGCCCAGCCCCCCTGCCTGAATATCGTGTGGATGCTCTCCTAATAGAGATGCTGGTTCCGGCGCCTTATGAGGTGCCGGTGAAGAAGGCCAAGAAGAAGGCCATGGGGACCCGAAAGGGTCTCCGACGCCAGGTTATATCGGACTCATCGTCAGATAACTCCGAAGCGCACTCCTCCCATGAAAATGAGGAGGAGGAAGAAGAAAGTTCTCCCCCCTCCCAGCCGGGGGAGACAAGAAAAGGAAGGCCGACCCAACCAGGGAGGCCGAAGGGTCCAAGAAGCGAAGGACCCTCCTTCCGGACTGCTCCACGACGGCCGCCTACAACGGCGACGAGTGGTTACCCAGGGAGAAGCCCCTGGCGAAGTCGTAAGTATCTGGATACCATAGTAATTCATGGCATGTTTTATTGCACTGCTTCTCATTATGCTGAATATGATTATGCAGTCTGTCCCGAGCCCGTCTCGACGTATCTTCGTCGGACGGTTCATTGGACTCGTCGGATATGAATAGCGATTCACTTCCGACCTCCTCCACCCCTTGCCCTACGGACAACATCGAGGTGTTGTCCCAAAAGGCACCGAGCCGAGGGAAGGTAGTCCTGGGGGCGCCTCGAGGCGACCTTCCGGACCCTAGGCGCAAAGGGAGCAAGACTCCCACGGGCTCCAAGTCCGGCCCCCAGCCGAACACTGCCCCGGAACCTTCAGTGGTTCCGGACTCCGATAGGCGATCCCCCATTAAGGGGGGCAAGCCACCCGTGCCGGTGGCCTCTGTCTATCCAGAGGCGCTGGACAACTTGCTGGAAGCGCTTCGTGGCATTTCCATCGACGAAGAGCACCACACTATCATGAGGGCGGTGATCGAGAAAGTTCAGTCCGCCAAGAACGGACTGACCGAAGCTTGTGCCAGCCTCCTAACAGGCTTTCAAGTAAGCAATCAAAATATAGGAAAATATTACCACATAGACAGTAGCCCCTGATGCTCTATTTGGCGTTCGCGAAGAAAGGCCAAATAGAGGATCAAATAATGACTCGAGAGTCTAATCAGAATATGTCTGTGTGCATGTGCAGGCTTCGCTGTTGGCCACTGCCGCACGTACTGCGGAGGTTGCTGCACTGAAGTAGGACCTGGAGCGGTCCGAGGACGAGCTCGGCCTTACCAAGAGGCAGCTCGAGGAGAGCAAAGGTAAGCAATACCTTGTCTATACCATTAAAAATGAATCTCGGTTTGTAAAGTAATAGGATCATCATGAATTTTCCAGGGGCTAGGACCGAGGTGGCGACCCTGAAGAAGGCGCTATCCGAGGCCGAAGACAAAGCGGCCAAGGAGCGCATTGAGCGGGAAAAACAAGAAGCCCGGGTAGGCGAGGTGCAGCAAGAGCTCGAGGCTCTTGCCAAAAAACACGAGTCCTTGGAGCTTGACTCTAAGACGCGAGACTCCGAGCTTGCGAAAGCGCTCGAAAGCACACGGAGCGCCAAGGCTGAAGCCCACAAGGCCCTCCAGGAGATTGATGCGGTGAAGAAGATAGCAGCGAGTAAGGCATTCATTATGCAAAGCAAGCATGTGAAGGAAACTTTCCTTTTACTTACCCGAGTTCGGAGCACTCCAGGAGCATTTGCAGATCTTCCCCGCAGTGTGCTGGATGCCACAGAGTTTTACTGAGCTGAGGAGGGGAGCTCGACGGAAAAGTTGTTCTGGTCTCAGTATACTAGGACCGAACACCCAATGCCCGTGAGTGACCAGCTGAAGCAACTGGTCGAGCTTCACAAGGCGGATGAAAAGGCCATGAAGGGTCTTATAGTCCGGATGTGGCCTGGCGATCCCCTGCCTAGCAGCTACATCGATCTGGTGAGGCGGCTTGTGGATGCCAGCCCGTGACTTGAAGCCATAAAGCGGTCCGTCTGCATCGAGGGTGCACGCAGGGCCTTTGCCCGGGCGAAGGTGCACTGGGCGAAACTGGACGCCGTGAAGCTGGTGAAGGAGGGGCCACCGGAGGGCAAGGAGCATCGCTGCCCCAAAATGTATTATGACAGTGTCGTCAAGGGTTCCCGCCTTGTGGCGGATGAATGTGCTAGGGATGTAATTTTTGAATGAACATGCTCATGTGATCCTGTAATGTGAAACGAGTTCATTTGCGCTATGCAACGCTTTTTGAATTTAAAATATTACCTTCTGTGCGTCTGTTTATAAAATATGAGACTTGGCCAGTCGTCGGCTTCTGCCCCCATGTAACTAGTACTAGGGTGTTCGGGATAAACCTGAGCACTCTTTTTCCCAATTTTGGGTCCTTCGAGGGAGGTGTTCAACACAACGAACCAAGCAATCGGACTATAAGGCTTTATCACTCTCACTTAGCCATAGAAGTCTACAATTTTAAATTTTGGTGAAGCCCCTAGAATTCGGAAGGCCGAATTTGGGGCGCTATATACGCCTATGTCGGGCAAGGCCAACTCCTCGCCCGAAGCGGAAAAAGTCTTTAAGGACTTGAGACCTCTTGAAGAGCGACCAGCTCTCGCCTTATCATGACAGTCAGTTTTTGGCTTTCTCTACTGAGGTGCTCATTCGGAGGAACCGGGACACAATCGTAGTAGTTCTCCTAGCGCTACCTTAGCCGATATAGCGAAACATAAGGTACCAAAGCATGGGAGCCGGGCAAACCCAACTATTGACCCAAGACATGATTCGGAGATGATGCATATAATGCTATAAGTTCGGGGTGCCGCACTGACGAAAGTGTTCGGACTTCTCATGCCGTATTATGGGGTAAATGAAAACCCCTGGCATACTAACCATACCAGAATGTACGGGTGCAAGTTATTGTAAATGAACATATAAGAAAAAAGGGATGGATAATGCAATAGTAAACTAATGCTATGCGTTTTTATTTAAATAATACGTCGAAGCGTACTGATACAAGTAGGGCAATAAGCAAAAAATAGGACTATTTGACATGTCCTATCCAAGGGCAAGCTGCGTAAGGATAGTAAGAAGCGGGTATATCGATTATTATTAGAGACCACCTGGGGGTTCCCTTGTATGTCTTAGTATATTGCCTCCTTGGTTGTTCCTTTCCGTAATGTGTCCGGCAATCGTACTGCCAGAAAGGACTTCCAGATAGTATGGTCCCGAAAGAGAAAAAATGATAAAGGTATGCAACCCCTAGGGCGATTAAGCCGCATTGCGGGACGTGCCCTGATCGTGCCCCCGCCTATGCCCATGGTATGTTCGGTGCGTAATTATGTACGGGCAGCACAGATTTCATCGCTTGACTGGGACTAGGACGGGGGTCGAATTGCTAGGCGAGCTCGGAACGTGCCAGGCGATCCTGTTGCAGTTTACTCCAGACTCGCTTGACGGTGTCCGGGGGCTATATCGCCGAATTGGTGGTTTGCCATAAAAGGTTGCTTTCTGCTTCTGCTGCGAGGGCCGCAGTGTGCTCTTCCGTGCGGAGCGAGCGTTCTGTGTTTCCATTGACTGTTATGACCCCCCCTAGGTCCTGGCATATTGAGCTTGAGGTATGCGTAATGCGGTACCGCATTGAATTTTGCGAATGCGGTTCGCCCGAGCAGTGCGTGATAGCCACTACAGAACGGGACGATATCGAAGATTAACTCCTCGCTTCGGAAGTTGTCCGGAGATCCGAAGACCACTTCCAGTGTGATTGAGCCCGTGCAATGGGCCTCTACACCTGAGATGACGCCCTTAAAGGTGGTTTTGGTGGGTTTGATCCTCGAGGGATCTATACCCATTTTGCGCACTGTATCCTGATAGAGCAGGTTCAGGCTGCTGCCGCCGTCCATAAGGACTCGAGTGAGGTGAAATCCGTCGATGATGGGGTCTAGGACCAGTGCGGCGGATCCTCCATGACGGATACTAATGGGGTGGTCCTTGCGATCGAAGGTGATTGGACAAGCGGACCATGGGTTGAACTTTGGGGCGACGGGCTCCATCGCATAGACGTCCCTTAGTGCACACTTCCGTTCCCTCTTGGGAATGTGGGTTGTGTATATCATGTTCACCGTCTTCACTTGTGGGGGGAACCTCTTCTGTCCTCCCGTGTTCGGCGGTCGGGGCTCCTCATCATCATCACTATGCAGCCCCTTGTCCTTGTTTTCGGCATTTAACTTGTTGGCCTGCTTGAACACCCAACATTCTCAGTTGGTGTGATTGGCTGGCTTATCGGGGGTGCCGTGGATTTGACATAAGCGATCAAGTATGCGATCCAAACTGGATGGGCCCGGAGTACTTCTTTTGAATGGCTTTTTCTGCTGACCGGATCTAGAGCCTCTGAATCCGGCATTGACTGTCGTATCATCGGTGTTATCGCCGTTGTTGCGGCGCTTTTGTCTGTTATGACGTGGTCTTCCGTTGGCATCTTTGGTATCCGAAGTGCCCGGATTCCTTGATATGTTATTGCTATGATCCAGCCAACTATCCTCGCCCGCGCAAAAGCGGGTCATGAGTGTCGTGAGGGCTGCCATAGACTTCGGCTTCTCCTGGCCGAGGTGCCAGGCGAGCCACTCATCACGGATGTTATGCTTGAATGCTACTAAGGCCTCTACATCCGGACAATCGACAACTTGGTTTTTCTTAGTTAGGAACCGTGTCCAGAATTGCCTGGCCGATTCCCCTGGCTGCTGAGTTATATGGCTCAAGTCATCAACATCCGGTGGTCACACATAAGTGCCCTGGAAATTGTCAAGGAATGCGTCTTCCAAATCCTCCCAACTACCGACGGAGTCTGCTGGCAAGCTATTCAGCCAATGTCGAGCTGGTCCTTTGAGTTTTAGTGGGAGGTACTTGATGGCATGCAGATCATCACCGCAAGCCATGTGGATGTGAGGGAGGAAATCCTCAATCCATACAGCGGGATCTGTTGTACCATCATACGGTTCGATATTTACGGGTTTAAAACCCTCCGGGAATTTGTGATCCATAACTTCATCAGTGAAGCATAGGGGGTGTGCGGGGCCTGTGTGCCGGGCTATATCACGACGTAGTTCATATGAGTCTTGTCTGCTGTATTCGGCCCGGTCGGATTTACTTTTAGTGTATCCGGCGCGACGGCCATCGTCCTGCGTTGGCGCGCGCCCCCGTGACTCGTATATTGACCTTGCATGTTTTGTCCTGCTGTCCAATAGGTCTCGCAGGTCCCGTGTGTTGCCCCGGGCCTTGGTATTTTTGTTTGAGTGGCGGTGGGGTGCAGGCTGAACTTCAGGCTGAAACGCCTCTCTGCCTCAGCCACGAGGTGGCTGGTCAGCCGCATAGTACACTGGTGATGTAGGTTTCAATGATTCCTTCTCGAGGTGAGGTAGCGACCTACGCTTTGGGTAACTCTTAGAGAGGCGCTTGAGTTCGTATTCCTCGGCCGCAAGGACTTCGGTCCATCTGTCTGCTAGCAAGTCTTGATCATCTTGAAGATGTTGTTGCTTTTTCTTCAAGCTATTTGCTGTAGCCATAAGTCGGCGCTTGAAGCGCTCCTGTTCGACGAGATCCTCAGGCACGATAAATTCTTCATCGCCGAGGCTCACCTTGTCTTCGGAGAGAGGCATGTAATTGTCCTTCTCCGATTCTCCATCTGCTGCCTGCTCTGGAGGGCTAGCTTGTTCACCCTCCCGCTCTAAATCGTGCTAGGGGGATTGTTGTTGTCTTCGGCACTATCCGGGGTGTTATTGTCTCTTGTGCCGGTATCACTACTTTTGCTATGGCGCGACTTAGAGTGGCGCCGCTGATGCCGGCACTTGGGTTGCCTCTTGGAGGGGTCATCCTCCGCTGTCTCGTCCCTATTGCCTTCTTTGGGGGTGTCCACCATGTATATATCATATGATGAGGTGGCGGTCCAGCGCCCTGTGGGCGGTGGCTCCTGTTCGTCTCCTGCATTGTCGTCCATACCGTCGATGTCTTCAGAGTCAAAGTTGAGCATGTCGGTTAAATCGTCGACAGTGGCTACTAAGTGGGTGGTGGGTGGGCAGCAAATTTCTTCGCCGTCCGCATCCCATTCTAGCTGGACATAGTTCGGCCAATGTTCTCCTGAAAAGGAGAGAGACCTTAATGAATTTAGCACATCGCCGAAAGGCGAGTGCTGAAAGATATCCGCGGAGGTGAACTCCATGATCGGCGCCCAATCGGATTCGATAGGCACGGATGCAGGCGGCTCGGAGTCCATGGCCGGAGACGAATCCAGTGGTTCGGCAACACGGCTCTTGTAAGGGGTGAAGTCAGTATCTGGCTCCATCGCCACTGAGAGTGCGGCCTCCATAGCAGGGTCTATCCCTCTGTCCTCGGATGGCGTAATTTGCTCCGGATTGAAGGCCGGAGTAGCTATAGGTGTGATCTTCTGAACACTGTCCGACGGCAGAGCTAAATCATGCTCGTTGTGATCGTGCGGCGCACCTGACATGGGCTCGAATCCGTCGAAGATCAAGTCTCCGTGGATGTTGGCAGTGTAGTTTAGGTTTCCGAACCTGACCTGATGGCTAGGGGCGTAGCTCTCGATATGCTCCAGATGGCCAAGCGAGTTGGCCCGCAGTGCGAAGCCGCCGAATATGAGGATCTATCCGGGGAGGAAAACCTCACCCTGGACCGCATTGTTACCGATGATCGAAGGAGCCATCAAGCCTTACGGTGACGACATAGTGGAACTCTCAATGAAAGCACCAATATCGGTGTCAAAACCGGCGGATCTCGGGTAGGGGGTCCCGAACTATGCGTCTAAGGCAGATGGTAACAGGAGGCAGGGGACACGATGTTTACCCAGGTTCGGGCCCTCTTGATGGAGGTAATACCCTACGTCATGCTTGATTGATCTTGATGATATGGGTATTACAAGAGTTGATCCACCACGAGATAGTAGAGGCTAAACCCTAGAAGCTAGCCTATGGTATGATTGTTGCTGTACGGACTAAACCCTCCGGTTTATATAGACACCGGAGGAGGCTAGGGTTACAGAGAGTCGGTTACAAGGGAGAAGATCTACATATCCGTATTGCCAAGCTTGCCTTCCACGCCAAGGAAAGTCCCATCTGTACACGGGACGAAGTCTTCAATCTTGTATCTTCATAGTCCAACAGTCCGGCCAAAGGATATAGTCCGGCTGTCTGGAGACCCCCTAATCCAGGACTCCCTCACCCATCTCGGCTTGCGACGTGCACCACAGGTCGGGACAGTAGGCCTCCGAAACCACACCTCTTTGAGTCCTATATGGAGAAGGGTGATAAGGTTTTTGGGGAGCGCTCCGTGCGACTACTGACTTCTTCGTCACGGATGCCCCGGACTCAGACGACTACTTCCCCAATGATAACTTCTTCCCTGACATCAACAACCTCTTCGACGACATGGCTGGAGAGGATGTCAACCCCAAGACCAGTGCTTCTGCTGTTGTACGGTACGTGTTCATGCTCTTTCTGTTAGAGATCCTGTCACAGTTTCTTGCTCTAGTGTCTGCCCTAGATATGTTAGTTTCTAGTTCATACATGCAGATTGCTCTACTGTCTGCTCTAGATATGTTTGGTTCCAGTTCAGATATGTGCACCAACAACTTATGCTAAGCAAGATAAGCAACTATGTGATGGCAAGATATATGACAAGAAATAATATGGCTATCACAAAGTAAAGTGCATAAGTAAAGAGCTCGGGTATGAGATAACCGAGGCACGCGGACACGACGATGTATCCCGAAGTTCACACCCTTGCAGATTCTAATCTCCATTTGGAGCGGTGTGGAGGCACAATGCTCCCCAAGAAGCCACCAGGGCCACCGTAATCTCCTCACGCCCTCGCACAATGTAAGATGCCGTGATTCCACTAAGGGACCCTTGAGGGCGGTCACCGAACCCGTACAAATGGCAACCCTTGGGGGCGGTCACCGAACCCGTACACTTTGGCAACCCTTGGGGGCGGTCACCGGTACCCGTCAAATTGCTCAGGGAGATCTCCACAACCTAATTGGAGACCCCGACGCTTGCCCGGAGCTTTACACCATAATGACTGAGCTCCGAACACCAACAACCGTCTAGGGCGCCCAAGCACCCAAGAGGAACAAGCTTCTCAACTTGTAACTTCCACGTATCACCGTGGATAACTCAAACCGATGCACCAAATGCAAGGGCAAGGGCACACGGAGTGCCCAAGTCCTTCTCTCTCAAATCCCACCGAAGCAACTAAAGCTAGGGAGGAAAATGATAGGAAGAACAAGAAGGAGAACACCAAGAACTCCAAGATCTAGATCCAAGGGGTTCCCCTCGCATAGAGGAGAAAGTGATTGGTGGAAATGTGGATCTAGATCTCCTCTCTCTTTTCCCTCAAAAACTAGCAAGAATCCATGGAGGGATTGAGAGTTAGCAAGCTCGAAGAAGGTCAACAATGGGGGAAGAACACGAGCTCAAAGGATAAGATTCATTGGGGAAGAAGCCCCCCTTTTATAGGTGGGGGAAAATCCAACCGTTATGCTCACAACCCGCACCGAGCGGTACTACTGCTCCAAGGAGCGATACTACCGCTAGGGCGGTAGTAGGCCTTTGAAAAACAATGACGAGGAGGCAAAAGGCAAGAAGAACCGTCGGGGTGGTACTACCGCTTGTCCTCACGGTACTACCGCTAGTGGTAGCGGTACTACTGCTTGCGAGCGGTACTAAAAAATACATCCATGCCTACCACCACTGGACTTATGACGAGTTTTTGGTCCGGAGCGGAAGTAGCCACGAAACTAGCCGTGGAAGTAAAAAACTGCATCCCCTCCAAGCGGTAGTACTGCTCCCATGGGCGGTAGTACCGCTGCAGCCTTTCCGAGGACACCAAAACTGACACAACTTCTGCAAACGGATTCCGAATTCAACGTAACCAAGTTTGTTGGAAAGCTAGCGACAAGGGCTAACACAATCTTGATATAAATAACAATAAGAGGAAAATTAGAAAAGGCCCATAAGAAAATGGTGAGAACCCTTCCTCGAATAAGACCGGTAAAACCTCCAACATCGAATACGCGATAGAAGAAGCATATGAAATCCGTTTTTGATTTACTAGAGCTTGTCACAAAGATAAACACAAGATCTAAAACCTAAAAAGAAAATACAAATAAGAATCAAGAAATATGATGCAAGGATGCAATGGTTTGAGCTCTCGACAAATGATACGATCACGCTACTCACTTGAGAGCCCCCCTTGATAGTACGGCTATCGATCCTATAACCCGGTCTCCAAACTATCACCATGAGACCGGTAAAATATAAAACCTATCAAGGGCAAACCTTTGCCTTACATGAAGTCCACTTGAGCTAGATGATGATGATCTTGACTCCCTCAAGTCGGACCACCTTTATTGATTGCGTTGGGTCGATGAAGACTAGATGATTGCTCCCCCATACTCCACTATGGGTGAGACACTCTTTGGCACATCTTCACAAGTCCATTGACACCACAATGGACGGAAAACATCAAGCACTTGATCTCTTCATGATGCTTCACTTGAACTTGCACACGGAATTCTTGATGACGATCACCACTTGATGTCATCATCTTCATTGGTTGACTGATATCTTCCTCTTGACGCAAGCCCATGAACACGTACCTAACCCCACATAGAACTCTCACATAGACCATGGGTTAGTACACAAAGCACAATGGACAATGCTTACCATACCATGAGATCACTTGATCCCACTCGGTGTATCTTCTACACTTTGTGTGATGATCAACTTGAATCACTCTCTGTACTTAGTCTTGATCAACCTTGACTCTTTCCAACTCTATGACCAATCTTTGGATAATTATTTAATACCACCTTGGTCAACTCATAAACTCCTTGAAACCAACACATGTACTTCAAGAAATGTCTATGGACAAATCCTTCAAATATAACTCAATGCAACCATTAGTCCATAGAGAATGTCATCAATTACCAAAACCACACATGGGGGCACCGCATGTCCTTTCAATCTCCCCCATTTTAGTAATTGATGAAAATCACTTTCAAGAGAGTTTATATAAGGAATTATGCATCACCATGCAATGCAACAACCAATGATGCATGAGAATGATATGCAAATGCTTAGGAACAAAACCAAATCAAGGAGAAGACTCTGAAAACCTTCTCCACAAAACTCTCTGAAACGGAGACTCTGAAAACCTTCTCCACAAAACTCTCTGAAACTTCTCCCCCATTGGCATCGATTGCCAAAATGGGTGAAAATCTTAGAAGGCCAATATAAGAAGTGTTCCTCCATAAATTGTGTATTTCTCAACAAGATAGTGGAATGCCATACACATATCCAAAGGTAAATACTTGGAGGAACACAAACTATATTGAGGCACAAAGATTGCTAAAGAATGATATGCCACAAGGACATAACAAAGAGAGACGCAAGCAATCAAGCAATCAAAAGATAACAATTGAAGCAAGCAATCAAAGGATGTCAATTGAACCAACTAGACCAAATATCCTACGAGCCACATGAATAAAGGATATTATGATATGAGCAAAGGAGTGTTCTAAAGAAACTAGAAAAGCTCCCCATGATTTGTGCACACATAAGAATATTTGTATTTGGATACAAAGTGCACAAAATAGGATCATAGCTCCGCCAAAATCAATAGAAACTTACAACAAGTGCAAGTGAGCATATAGGAAACAAATCCTAGTACTTGCAACAAACACATGGTTGAGCAACAAGTAAAAGAGGCAACTTAAGAATGGGCTCAACCAAAATGATGTGTGTGAGTCAAGGCAATGCACTTGAGAAGACTAAAGTACGGATGAGCATTAAGCATAAATAAAGTCTTGAAGAATGAGGCACACGGTGCAAGGCCTATCATTCCCACACACAACTAGCAAATGGGTTCACAAGCTTACTAATAAGCATATAAAGAACCTATGCTTGTGACAACCCATGGTGAAGATAGAAGATGAAAGCCTCATGAAGACGAGGGATACCAATTAAGATTGAAAAAGCCTCGTAAAGATAAGAATGAGGAAAATAATTGATGACCCACAAGTATAGGGGATCTATCGTAGTCCTTTCGATAAGTAAGAGTGTCGAACCCAACGAGGAGCAGAAGGAAATGATAAGCGGTTTTCAGCAAGGTATTCTCTGCAAGTACTGAAATAAGTGGTAACAGATAGTTTTGTGATAAGATAAATTGTAACCAGCAACAAGTAACAAAAGTAAATAAAATGCAGCAAGGTGGTCTAATCCTTTTGTGGCAAAGGACAAGCCGGAACAAGCTCTTATAATAGGAAAAGCGCTCCCGAGGACACATGGGGATATCGTCAAGTTAGTTTTCATCACGTTCATATGATTCGCGTTCGATACTTTGATAATTTGATATGTGGGTGGACCGGTGCTTGGGTGCTGTTCTTACTTGAACAAGCATCCCACTTATGATTAACCTCTATTGCAAGCATCCGCAACTACAACAAAAGTATTAAGGTAAACCTAACCATAGCATGAAACATGTGGATCCAAATCAGCCCCTTACGAAGCAACGCATAAACTAGGGTTTAAGCTTCTGTCACTCTAGCAACCCATCATCTACTTATTACTTCCCAATGCCTTCCTCTAGGCCCAAATAATGGTGAAGTGTTATGTAGTCGACGTTCACATAACACCACTAGAGGCTAGACAACATACATCTTATCAAAATATCAAACGAATACCAAATTCACATGACTACTAATAGCAAGACTTCTCCCTTGTCCTCAGGAACAAACGTAATTACTCACAAAGCATATTCATGTTCATAATCAGAGGGGTAATAATATGCATATAGGATCTGAACATATGATCTTCCACCAAATAAACCAACTAGCATCAACTACAAGGAGTAATCAACACTACTAGCAACCTACTAGCACCAATCCCGGACTTTGAGACAAGAATTGGATACAAGAGATGAACTAGGGTTTGGAGATGAGATGGTGTTGGTGAAGATGTTGATGGAGATTGCCCTCTCCCGATGAGAGGATCGTTGGTGATGACGATGGTGATGATTTCCCCCTCCTGGAGGGAAGTATCCCCGGCAGAATAGCTATGCCGGAGCTCTAGATTGGTTCCGCCAAGGTTCCGCCTCGTGGCGGCGGAGTCTCGTCCCGAAAAGTTTCTTCTGATTTTTTTCTCATCGAAAGACTTCATATAGGAGAAGATGGACGTCGGAGAGCCACCAGGGGGCCCACGAGGTAGGGGGCGCGCCCTAGGGGCGCGCCCCCACCCTCATGAGCAGGGTGTGGGCTCCCTGGCCTTCATCTTTGGCGAGGATTTTTCTTTATTTATTTTAAGATGTTCCGTGGAGTTTCAGGACTTTTGGAGTTGCGCAGAATAGGTCTCTAATATTTGCTCCTTTTCCGGCCCAAAATTCCAGCTGCCGGCGTTCTCCCTCTTTATGTAAACCTTGTAAAATAAGAGAGAATAGCCATAAGTATTGTGACATAAAGTGAAATAGCAGTCCATAATGCAATAAATATTGATATAAAAGCATGATGCAAAATGGACGTATCAACTCCCCCAAGCTTAGACCTCGCTTGTCCTCAAGCAAAAAGCCGATAACAATAAATATGTCCTCATGTTTAGAGGAAGAGGCGTCGATAAAAATAAAATACGGACATGAAGGCATCATGATTATTCTCATAACAGCAACATATATAGATTTTGTCACATGATTACTTATGTTCAAGTGATGATCTATTCGCAATGCAAAAGTATAAATCATAAACCTTATTGGGCTCCGACAAACTATAATCTCAGTCATTGAAGCAATTGCAATTTATTATAACATCGGAAAGAGTCTATGTCAGAGCTAAAAAGCAAGCCCACATACTCAACTATCATTTAGTCCTCCATAATTGCTAACACTCACGCAATACTTGTGGTTACGGAGTTTTAATCGGACACAGAGAAAGATAGGGGCTTATAGTTTTGCCCCACAACCTTTTACCTCAAGGGTAATGTCAACAACAATGGTTCATTCTCCCCTACATCCAATTAGATATATATATATATATATATATATATATATATATATATATATATATATCATGTTCTTTCCAACAGTCTGAGCTTGCCAAAGGATAAAATGAAAAAAGAAAAGGTGAAAATCACCATGACTCTTGCATAAGGTAGAAGATAATAATAAGGGATAGGCCCTTCGCAGAGGGAAGCAGAGGTTGCCATGCGCTTTTATGGTTGGATGCATAAAATCTCAATGCGAAAGAACATCACTTTATATTGCCCCTTGTGATATGAACCTTTATTATGCAGTCCGTCGCTTTTATTACTTCCACATAACAAGATCGTATAAAGCTTATTTCTCCCACACCAATCAATCATACATGTTTAGAGCAATTTTTATTGCTTTGCACCGATGACAACTTACTTGAAGGATCTTACTCAATCCATAGGTAGATATGGTGGATTCTCATGGCAAAACTGGTTTAGGGATTTTGGAAGCACAAGTAGTATTTCTACTTTGTGCTGAGAATTTGGCTAGCATGAGGGGGAAAGGCAAGCTCAACAAGTTAGAGGATCCATGACAACATACTTTATCTCAGATATAAGAAAGACATAACTCATTACGTTGTCTTCCTTGTCCAACATCAACTCTTTAGCATGTCATATTTTAATGAGTGCTCCCAATCATAAAAGATGTCAATGATAATATATCTATATGTGAAAAGCTCTCTTTCCTTATTACTTCCTATTAATTGCAACAATGACCAAAACTATGTCTGCCAACTCCCAACAACTTTAATCATCATACTCTTTCTATGTGAAGTCATTACTCTCAATAAGATCAATATGAACTTTTTGTTTCTTTTTATTCTTCTTCTCTTTTCTTTTATTCACCCAAGATCATGGCAAAATAATCAAGCCCTTAACTCAACACTAATCTTTATTATATATAGCTCACGGACTCGATTACAAAGAGAGATCATAAAGCAAAACTCAAAACTAGATCATGCCATAAACTTTATTCTACTAGATCAAGATACTACTAATAGGATCGAACTAAGAAAAACGATAAAGATAGGAGTTATGATGGCGATACGATACCGGGGCACCTCCCCCAAGCTTGGCAGTTGCCAAGGGGAGTGCCCATACCCATGTGATTATATCTCCTTTGTCGGTGAAGAAGGTGGTGGTGATGTTGGCTTAGTTGATGGCTTAGGCTTCTCCCTTAATTTGCGCTTGAGGATGGCATTTTGATCCCTCAGATCATCAATCTCCCACTCGAGGGTTAATATCTTTTTGCATAGGTCCTGCTTATTTTCCTGCAAGAGACGAAAAGGGATAAACTCGAACTTGGGTTTCTTTACCCTATCAGGGAGACTTGACTTTTTGAACTCCACGTGCATGTCCCCAGGTTGAGGTAATGGTGCTTCATCTTCATATGAGCTCGTCTCCTCCTTCCCCTTGGGTTCACAGTCCTCTTCTTCCTCCGTGGTCCATCCATCATGTTCCACATCTCCATAGACCTTTGGATTTGCTAAGTAATCATCCACATAGCTTTCTCCTTCCGAATCCTGGGAAGACATGTTGATTTAATCTGCAACGGGACAGCTCGAAACGAAAACAGAGGATATTTGCGTGATAGGGAGTCAAAACCTTCGGGAGAATACATAATGAATTTTTACCGGCCAAAATACGTAACGTGCAAGAAAACAAAGTCCGAAAGGCACACGAGGTGCTCACGAGGTAGGGGGCGCGCCCAGAGGGGTAGGGCGCACCCACCACCCTCGTGGGGCCCTCGTGTCCTTCCCGGACTGCTACTTATTTTTCTATTTTTCTAAATATTCCAAAATTGAGAAATATTGCCTTAAAAATTGTTTTGGAGTCGGTTTACTTACCGTACCACATACCTATTCCTTTTCGGAGTATGAAACGTTCCGGAAAGTGTCCCTTATGTATTCCTCCGGGGTTACGGTTTCAATAATATTGGTTTCAACATTTATGGGATTACCTGAGATATAATGTTTGATTCTTTGACCGTTTACCACCTTTGGATTTGTGCCCTCAAAGTTTTTGATTTTTATGGCACCGAAACGATAGACCTCTTCGATAACATAGGGGCCTTCCCATTTAGAGAGAAGTTTGCCTGCAAAAAATCTTAAATGAGAGTTGTATAGCAATACATAATCACCTACATTAAACTCACGCTTTTGTATCCTTTTGTCATGCCATCTTTTAACTTTTTCTTTAAACAACTTGGCATTTTCATAAGCTTGGGTTCTCCATTCATCAAGTGAGCTAATATCAAATAACCTCTTCTCACCGGCAAGTTTAAAATCATAGTTGAGCTCTTTAATAGCCCAATATGCCTTATGTTCTAGTTCGAGAGGTAAGTGACATGCTTTTCCATAAACCATTTTATACGGAGACATACCCATAGGATTTTTATATGCAGTTCTATAAGCCCATAATGCATCATCAAGTTTCTTGGACCAATTCTTTCTAGACCTATTAACAGTCTTTTGCAAAATTAATTTGAGCTCTCTATTGCTCAACTCTATTTGACCACTAGACTGAGGGTGATAAGGAGATGCAATTCTATGATTAACATCATATTTAGCAAGCATTTTACGGAAAGCACCATGAATAAAGTGTGAACCACCATCAGTCATTAAATATCTAGGGACTCCAAACCTCGGAAAAATAACTTCTTTAAGCATTTTAATAGAAGTGTTATGATCAGCACTACTAGTTGGAATAGCTTCTACCCACTTAGTAACGTAATCAACATCAACTAAAATATGTGTATATCCATTAGAGGCAGGAAAAGGTCCTATATAATCAAAGCCCCAAGCATCAAACGGTTCAATAACAAGAGAATAATTCATAGGCATTTCTTGACGTCCACTAATATTACCAATTCTTTGACATTCATCACAAGACAAGACAAACTTACGGGCATCCTTGAAGAGAGTCGGCCAATAAAAACCAGATTGCAATACCTTATGTGCAGTTCTATCTCCAGCGTGGTGTCCTCCATAAGCCTCGGAATGACACTTGCGTAGGATCTGTTCCTGTTCATGCTCAGGTACACAACGTCTAATAACACCATCTACTCCTTTATGAAGATGTGGGTCATCCCAAAAGTAATGTCTCAAATCATAGAAAACCTTTTTCTTTTGTTGGTATGTGAAGCTAGGTGGTATAAACTTAGCAACAATATAATTAGCATAATCAGCATACCATGGAGTATTACGAGAGGTACTTATAACATTTAATTGTTCATCAGGAAAGCTATCATTAATAGGTAGTGGGTCATCAAGAATATTTTCTAACCTAGAAAAGTTGTCTGCAACGGGGTTCTCAGCTCCCTTTCTATCAACAATATGCAAATCAAATTCTTGTAGCAAGATAACCCATCTAATAAGTCTAGGTTTAGCATCTTCCTTTTCCATAAGGTATTTAATAGCGCATGATCAGTTTGAACAGTTACTTTAGAATCAACAATATAAGGTCTGAACTTATCACAAGCAAATACAACTGCTAAAAGCTATTTTTCAGTAGTAGCACAATTTCTTTGAGCATTGTCTAGAGTCTTACTAGCATAATGAATAACATTTAATTTCTTATCAACTCTTTGACCTAGAACAGCACCTATAGCATAATCGCTAGCATCACACATAATTTCAAAGGGTAAATTCCAATCAGGTGGCTGAACAACAGGTGCAGAGACTAATGCTTTCTTAAGTACTTCAAATGCTTCTACACAATCATCATCAAAGACAAATGGTATATCTTTTTGCAATAAATTAGTCAGAGGCCGGGAAATTTTTGACAAGTCCTTAATGAACCTCCTATAAAATCCAGCGTGACCAAGGAAACTTATTATACCTTTGATGTCTTTGGGACATGGCATCTTTTGCATCAACCTTGGCTTTATCAACTTCAATACCTCTTTCAGAAAATTTGTGCCCGAAGGCAATACCTTCATTAACCATAAAGTGGCACTTTTCCCAATTCAAGACAAGATTAGTTTCTTCACATCTCTGCAAAACTCGATCAAGATTGCTCAAGCAATCATCAAAAGAGGAACCATAGACGGAAAAGTCGTCCATGAAAACCTCATAAATCTTTTCACAAAAGTCAGAGTGTATATCCATCATGCATCTTTGAAAGGTAGCAGGTGCATTACATAAACCAAAAGGCATACGTCTATAAGCAAAAGTACCAAAAGGGCATGTAAAAGTAGTCTTTGATTGATCTCTAGCCGACACAGGTGTTTGAGAGAAACCAGAATAACCATCTAGAAAGCAATAGTGTGTATGTTTGCATAATCTTTCTAGCATTTGATCAATAAAAGGTAATGGGTAATGATCTTTCTTAGTAGCCTTATTTAATTTGTAGAAATCAATTACCATCCTATAACCTGTGATAATTCTTTGTGGAATCAATTCATCTTTATCATTAGGAACACAAGTAATACCTCCCTTCTTAGGGATACAATGGACAGGACTTACCCACTCACTATCAGCAATAGGATAAATTATACCTGCCTCCAGAAGCTTTAGTATTTCTTTTCTTACCACTTCTTTCATTTTAGGATTCAGACTTCGTTGAGGATCACGAACTGGTTTGGCATCGGCTTCCAAATTTATTTTATGTTGACATAGAGTGGGACTAATGCCGTTAAGATCATCAAGAGTATATCCAATAGCAGCACGATGCTTCTTCAGAGTTTTCAATAATCTTTCTTCTTCATGCTCTAAAAGGTTAGCACTAATAATAACAGGATATATCTTCTTTTCATCAAGATAAGCATATTTAAGATTATCAGGCAAAGGTTTAAGCTCAAACACGGATCACCTGTAACGCCCTCGATGCGGCTATATCTCCCACGTGTCGAAGCATGACTTAGAGGCATAACTGCATTGAAAGCAATGTCGCAAGTGAGGTAATCTTCACACAACCCATGTAATACATAAGGGAAACGATACATAGTTGGCTTACAATCGCCACTTCACACAATTACATGAATAAAACATTACAACATCCAAATACAGTCAAGGTCCCACTACGGAACCAAAATAAAAGAAGAACCCCAAGTGCGACACGGTCCCTGATCGACCCCAACTGGGCTCCACTACTGATCAACTAGAACGAAACACCACAAAGGACAAGATCTTCATCGAGCTCCTCCTGAGCTTGGTTGCGTCATCTGCATGGACTCATCGGCACCTGCAAGCTGGTTTTGGAAGTATCTGTGAGTCACGGGGACTCAGCAATCTCGCACCCTCGCGATCAAGACTATTTAAGCTTATGGGTAAGGTAAAAGGTATGAGGTGGAGCTGCAGCAAGCGACTAGCATATATGGTGGCTAACATACGCAAATGAGAGCGAGAAGAGAAGGCAAAGCACGTTCGAACAACTATGATCAAGAAGTGATCCTAGAACAACCTACGTCAAGCATAACTCCAACAACCGTGTTCACTTCCCGGACTCCGCCGGAAAGAGACCATCACGGTTACACACGCGGTTGATGCATTTTAATTAAGGTCAACTTCAAGTTTTCTACAACCGGACGTTAACAAATTCCCATCTGCCCATAACCGCGGGCATGGCTTTCGAAAGTTCAAATCCCTGCAGGGGTGTCCCAACTTAGCCCATGACAAGCTCTCACGATCAACAAAGGAATAGACCTCCTCCCAAGACATTCCGATCAGACTCGGTATCCTGGTTCTTCAAGACATCCTCGACAATGGTAAAACAAATCCAGCAAAGCCACCCGATGCGCCGACATCCTGATGGGAGCTGCACATGTCTCGTTCTCAGGGCAACACCAGATAGGTCAAGCTACGAGTAAAACCAGCCCTCAAGTTTCCTCGAGGTGGCCCCGCAGGCTGCCCATTTCGGACCAACACTTAGACAAGCACTGGCCCGGGGGGGTTAAAATAAAGATGACCCTCGGGATGCGTGACTCCCAAGGGAAAAAGGCTAGGTGGCGAATGGTAAAACCAAGGTTGGGCCTTGCTGGAGGAGTTTTATTCAAAGCGAACTGTCAAGGGGTTCCCATTATAACCCAACCGCGTAAGGAACGCAAAATCCGGAAACATAACACCGATATGACGGAAACTAGGGCGGCAAGAGTGGAACAAAACACCAGGCATAAGGCCGAGCCTTCCACCCTTTACCAAGTATATAGATACATTAATTAAATAAGATATAGTGTGATATCCCAACAAGTAAACATGTTCCAACAAGGAACAACATCTCCATGTTCCAACAAGGAACAAACTTCGATCTTCACCTGCAACTAACAACGCTATAAGAGGGGCTGAGCAAAGCGGTAACATAGCCAAACAACGGTTTGCTAGGACAAGGTGGGTTAGAGGCTTGGTTCAACAATATGGGAGGCATGAAAAGCAAGTGGTAGGTATCACAGCATAGGCATAGCAAAAGAGCGAGCAACTAAGCAAGCAAAGATAGAAGTGATTTCGAGGGTATGATCATCTTGCCTGAAATCCCGCAAGGAAGAAGAACGAGTCCATGAAGAAGACAAACGGACGTAGACGAACGGGTCCTCACAAACGCGACGTTACCGGAACCAACCTGAAGAAGCAAACACCGGAAAGAAGCACACAACATAGTAAACAACCAACACATGAACATGATATGATATGCGGGATGCGGTATGCGATGCATATGCATGATTGGACAAGGAATGCATGAACCTGGCCTCAACTTGGAAAACCAAGTGTGCCACTGGAAAGATGAGATGAAATCGCTTGAAAACGATATAAAGAACGCCGGAATCGGAGCTACGGTTTGGAAATGGCAAGCAATGCAAATGTGACCACGGTCTGCGATTTACAGCAAGTAGCCATCTAAATGCAACAAGATGAACATGCTACAGCACCGAAACATGGCATCAAAATATATGGCAGGGATCCATTCATGATGCTTAACAAAAGTCTAGCACTGAGCTACGGCCAAATCATCCACTAACAGGTTCAAACAAGCATGGCAAAAATGCATTTGGTAAACAGATTTCAGACTTGGTGAAATTAACACAAGCCTGGAATTTCAGATCAGATAGCACACTTCGAAGCATGAAAACTATATGCTACAGGACCTGAACATGGCAAAGTAAAGCATGGCATGGAGCTACTCAAAAAGCTTAACAAAAGTGCCTTAGTGACCTTGAGACAAAAAGGATCAGAAAATACATTTGCAAGCATGTGAACATGGCAAAACATAATCAGTTCTCAGACTTGGTGAAAACTGGAGCATGCTGAAAACAGATATCAAGTAGGCATGTTTACGAGCTCGATGCACTCACTACAGAGCCAGTCATGACAATCTAAGCATACACCCAACAAGAATACACATTATACAAGCTAGACATGGCAAGAACAATAACATAGCATGCACGGATCAACTACAACATCCTCGGCAAAATTGCTAACAAGTAGACAATCTGCCTAGATTCCCGAAATAGCAAAAGTAGAGTTCGATTGACTCAAGCTAGGTTGCTCCATAATTGCAAACAAAGACATGGATGGATAGAGCACTACAAGATTAACAAAACATCCTTACTGGTCATCCTCAAAAGAGGCACGGGTCTCTAGGAAACAACATGAACATATGGCCATATGAGATAAACAGCTCAAGGACTTAGTGGAAATGCGAAGTCCCTGAAATCAGCATTACCAAGTGCCTCACTTTGCAAGCTCATGCTAGTCACCACACACATCAAAAAAATACATGGGTTGCACCTCTGGAAAGATGGCAAAACCCTTAACAAAACATATGTAGAGATCATGGGCATATCATGCACACAATAATCATGGCAAAAATGACAAATATCTAAATGGAGCAGCAGATCTGACAATTATCTCAAGTAGCACTCTTCTAACAGCATTTCGTACATCAAGACGAACTCAAAAGAAAATGATGCAATGAGATGAAATGATGTACTCTCTGAGGCGAACATTTTGATATTCTATATGCCCAAAACGGAGTTACGGATGAGGAGTTATGATGCGATGAACATGAGCATATGAATCTGGAAATTTCGGGGACTTAGTAGAAATTTTAACCTCGCAAAAGTCAACCGGGATGAGGAGAAGCGGGAAGAGGTGGATCCGGTTCGGGATGGTCATTTGGTTGGAGGGATGGGTGGATCTGATCCAACCCGACCCAGATCTGGCTGGACTTGGACTCCGGCGAGTCTTCGCGGACTCCGGCGAGCAGGGAGCTGGCCGGCAACGAGGAAGAAGCGCGGGGCCTGCGTGCAGCGTTGGGGCGGCGCGTGGGGGTGGCGTTGGCGGTGCGCGGCGGCAAGGGGCGGCGCCCTAGGCGAGAGGCAGGCGGCGGGGCGGCGCAACAGGGCGGCGGCGCGCGGTGGTGCGGGCTCGCCGGTGTGAGAAGCTCCGGGCAGAGCAGCGGCTCGGGCAGACGTCGGCGGATCTGGGCGGCTCGGGGTCCGGCTGGGAGCGGGCCTCCAGGCGGCAGGGCGGCGCGGTCGGCTCGGTCGGCTCCGGCGAGCTGCTGGCCGGGGGCGGCCGGAGACAAAGTCGGCACGGAGCTCCGGCAACGCGGGGACGGCGGCGGAGGCACGGGCCTCCTCGGGCCCGGCGCGGCCCGGGGCGGGTCCGATTCGGGCCTCACGGGCCGGTGGTGAAGTGGGGCGGCGCAGGCGCTGACGTGGCGCGATCTGGTTGGACGAGGGGCGGAGGCGGACATGTCCGGCCCGGTTGGACACGTCCGGCGGCTGGAGGAGGACGGAGACTTGGGTTCATCCGCGAAAATTTCGGGGATGGCCACATATATATATAGGTAGAGGGAGCTAGGAGAGTCCAAATGAGGTGCGGTTTTCGGCCACGCGATCGTGATCGAACGGCCGATATGATGGAACAGGTTTAGGTGGGTTTTGGACCAAATTAGAAGGGTGTTGGGCTGCAACACACACGAGGCCTTTTCGGTCCCTCGGTTAACCGTTGGAGCATCAAACGAAGTCCAAATGGTACGAAACTTGACAGGCGGTCTACCGGTAGTAAACCAAGGCCGCTTGGCAAGTCTCGGTCCAATCCGGAAATGTTTAATCCCCACACACGAAAGAAATGTAGAAATAACCACCGGAGGAGAATGGAGCACCGGATTGCAAAACGGACAACGGGGAAAAAGCTCGGATGCATGAGACGAACATGTATGCAAATGAAATGCACATGATGACATGATATGCAATGCATGACACACAAGCAACGACAACACAACAACAGCAAATAACTGGATGACACCTGGCACATCGGTCTCGGGGCGTCACAACACTCGACCACTACGAGAGGATCTCGTCCCGAGATCTAGAATGGCACCAGAGGGAAAACGGAAGAGAAAGAGAAGAGGTAAAACTAAGTTGCTTCTTTGACAAACGAGTGAAACCAAAGAACCTTGAAAAGGTTACACAAATTCGAGAAAAGAATACAACGAAGGTGAACAAGGTCGAAAACACTCCGTTAGAAAAGAGGGACAAAGAACATTGCGAAAACCTTGAGGTTGAAGGGCAAGATATATATTGAAAACACTCCGGTTAAAGAAGGGAATCAAGGAAGACCAAATTCGGGCAGCACTCCGGTTGAAAAGAAAGAAATTGAATAAGAACATGGTAAGATGAGAAGATACTTGATGACATTACAAAACACTGCCTCCGGAACGAAGGGAAACAATATCTTGAGAGAGCACGGTTACAACAAATGCTAGAATGGAGTTATTGAAAACCAACAATGAAAAGAATAAGTTTGATATGGTCTTATGGAGTACATCTCAAATTATGAGGTGACAACCTGCCACTCATGGGAAAAGAATTGGATGGATATGAGCAAAATGACGAGAAAGTATATCGCACCGGAAAGGATGAAGAAAAACTTGGATCCTTTATAAGCACCATGGATAACAACAATCCCTAGGGAAAACTTTAGGTGAAAAAATAACCCAAAGTAACTCCAAAGAAGAGGTTGATGGATTTAAAATACCTCATTCTTAATAACATGTGAATCATGAAACATGAACTCAAATTATCAAGAATTACATAATACCACCTCCAAAGATACGGAAGAAAGAATTGCACTCTGGATTACAATATGAAGAAAGCTTGAGTTTCTTGGAAAAGAATCTCGATGAACACTTCGAGAATGAATTAAATCATAGATGAACCATCATGTAGAACCTTCATGAAGAACTCCGGTACACAAAAGAATGATCGGACGGAAAGAAAGATGAGAAAAATAAGGTTAAAACCTTGCAATGATTAGATGAAGCTTAGCAACGAGATAAAGAGAAAACTTGGCACTCTGGAAAATAAATATGAACAAATGGAAACAAGAATTTGATGAGCCTCCGGAATAAGGAATTAATCCCTTGTGTGAAACAAGAGTAAGAATTATGTTATGCGTATCCTTCACTAATTAAATTGATGACCAGCAATGGATTTGGCATACTACTTATTCTCGAAGAAAGGATTAGGATAGATATGGCGTCAACTTGAGAAGGTCTTCAACGAACCACCGGTAGAATTTGAAAGAACGGGAGTATGATAACGTAAGAAGAGGAATCTTGAATGAAACACCATAAGACTTAAAAATGAACGAAGAGAAGATAAAGAAAACACCGGAAAGAATTAGCAAATGAATGAAGATGCTTGAGAGAATTTAGATATATGAGAACGAAGAGATGACGAGCTGATTAGAGAACACTTGAATGATGCACCGGTAAGATTAGGAGGACGAGAGCTGAAAGCTGAGAATAAACAAGTCTTCTGAAATGATGGGCTCCGGATAATCGAACTGAAAATACCCTTGAATATATCCTGATGGGTGAAAAAAAGATTCTCACAATCGAAAATAATTATGAGAGGATGGCAACAAGCTAGCACCATGAATCTTGAAGAGAATGGAGCAAGATTAAAGAGAAACTCTTCTTCGGTCTCCAAAAGATGAGAATGACAACGAGAAACACCACCAAGAATTATTGAGGCACCGGAATAGAGAAGAATATAAAAGTTGAATCAACAATGAAATGAATTTGAAAGATCTTGGAGAAAGACATTTGACTGATGACAATTCATTCTTACGTCAAACTTCGAAAAGAAATTTGAGGATAGCTCCGGGAAAATAAGAAGAGTCAGGAAAGATCCTGGGAAAAGACCTGTGGGTTAGGCCCACTCAAAAGAAGCACCGTTGAATGATTTAAAAGAGAGAATGCACCGGTTGAATTAACTGGCTTGAATGAGATACCAATCTCGAAATATCTTGGACGGAATGATAATGGAGACACAAATCCTCTTAGATATTATCAGCACTCCGGAACAAATGAATAGCGAGAAATGACTAAATGTGAGGTGCACCGGCACGAGAAAAGCATTTGAAATACAGAAAAGAATATGATCAACATCGAAAGCTTGAATTGGATCCACCGAAAAAGGAAAGAATGGAGAATGATGAACTTGAATCTCCGTTAGACTCTTCATGAAAATCACCGGATAAGAATACTGATGGAACAGAATGGAGAGACTTCTCATCAATGAGATGATACTTGATTAATAAATCTGAGTCCTTGAAGAAAAAGGGTGGGAGGGTGGGAAAAACAAAGTCAACTTGGAATGGATGAAGACAACACCGTTGAGAAGAACTGATACTTGATCTTGCTGATATTGAAATGATCGGATCCACTTGAAGAGAGATACACCGGTTAAAAAGGATTGACATGACAAATCAAAATTTGACTTCGAAGCAACTCGAATACCACAACTCAAGACAAAACAAAGGATTGGCTTGCAGAATAAGCCAGAACAAACATATGATAGAGATTTCGTCCGAAGTTTTCATGGTGGGGCCTAGACGGGCTCGATCGTACAGCACCATCATGTACAAGGCAGTGCACATGACATATGAAGCGTCCCCGAATCGGCAAAGCCAAGGACTCTTTAAGACACAACGAGACTACTGTAAAATCGACCGTGAATAAGCGGACCACTAGACGTCGAACCCCAATTTCATATCATACATCTGTCGGAAAGATATCCTAAGAGCTACTTGAATTCCCACTTATAAACTCCCGAAATTTTCCGGTTATGCAATCAGGTGTTGGGGATACAGGGGAAGCATAATATCTCACCCAAACTAGCAAATCCTACATCCAGCTGTATCCATCCTTCAACACATAACCAAGAAACCTTCGGAAATCATCTACCTCAACCTTCGAAAAACATCCGTTATACGAGTTATGGAAATACTCCCAAACTCCCACCCCAGTACTGGGTGGCGTCGAGGTTATCTCACCAACGAACTGCATAAAAGAGATTTTCGATGTCGGCGTACTAAACTCAGGTATTCCAGAACTGCAACGATAAAATTATGACGACAACACCTCGAGCTCAACTCCCCGGGACACTTCCACAAACCCCTGACAGGAGGCACCAAGACAATGTTCTCGTCACAAAACCATCGAACGATTCCAAGATACCCGCGTGATCCTAAAATTTTTTTAGTGAAATTTGAGAAGAGAAGAGTCAAAACTCTACGTCAGGATGCCTTACCAGAGCGATGAAGGAGACTGGGAAGTAAAAAGAATTCCTAAACTCTCCGATATATAATTCCTAAATGACTCAAAACATTTTTTTCTAGACTCAACAACGGCTGCTAAAACGATCAAGCAGTGGGGCTCCTAAGGTCGGGGAAGGCTCTGATACCAACTTGTAACGCCCTCGATGCGGCTATATCTCCCACGTGTCGAAGCACGACTTAGAGGCATAACCGCATTGAAAGCAATGTCGCAAGTGAGGTAATCTTCACACAACCCATGTAATACATAAGGGAAAGAGATACATAGTTGGCTTACAATCGCCACTTCACACAATTACATGAATAAAGCATTACATCATCCAATACAATCAAGGTCCGACTACGGAACCAAAATAAAAGAAGAACCTCCAAATGCGACAAGGTCCCCGATCGACCCCAACTGGGCTCCACTACTGATCAACTAGAACGAAACAACACAAAGGACAAGATCTTCATCGAGCTCCTCCTTGAGCTTGGTTGCGTCATCTGCACGGACTCATCGGCACCTGCAAGCTGGTTTTGGAAGTATCTGTGAGTCACGGGGACTCAGCAATCTTGCACCCTCGCGATCAAGACTATTTAAGCTTATGGGTAAGGTAAAAGGTATGAGGTGGAGCTGCAGCAAGCGACTAGCATATATGGTGGCTAACATACGCAAATGAGAGCGAGAAGAGAAGGCAAAGCACGTCGAACAACTATGATCAAGAAGTGATCCTAGAACAACCTACGTCAAGCATAACTCCAATCACCGTGTTCACTTCCCGGACTCCGCCGGAAAGAGACCATCACGGTTACACACGCGGTTGATGCATTTTAATTAAGGTTAACTTCAGGTTTTCTACAACCGGACGTTAACAAATTCCCATCTGCCCATAACCGTGGGCACGGCTTTCGAAAGTTCAAATCCCTGCAGGGGTGTCCCAACTTAGCCCATGACAAGCTCTCACGGTCAACAAAGGAATATACCTCCTCCCAAGACATTCTGATCAGACTCGGTATCCCGGTTCTTCAAGACATCCTCGACAATGGTAAAACAAATCCAGCAAAGCTGCCCGATGCGCCGACATCCTGATGGGAGCTGCACATGTCTCGTTCTCAGGGCAACACCAGATAGGTCAAGCTACGAGTAAAACCAGCCCTCAAGTTTCCTCGAGGTGGCCCCGCAGGCTGCCCATTTCAGACCAACACTTAGACAAGCACTGGCCCGGGGGGTTAAAATAAAGATGACCCTCGGGATGCGCGACTCCCAAGGGAAAAAGGCTAGGTGGCGAATGGTAAAACCAAGGTTGGGCCTTGCTGGAGGAGTTTTATTCAAAGCGAACTGTCAAGGGGTTCCCATTATAACCCAACCGCGTAAGGAACGCAAAATCCGGGAACATAACACCGATATGACGGAAACTAGGGCGGCAAGAGTGGAACAAAACACCAGGCATAAGGCCGAGCCTTCCACCCTTTACCAAGTATATAGATACATTAATTAAATAAGATATAGTGTGATATCCCAACAAGTAAACATGTTCCAACAAGGAACAACATCTCCATGTTCCAACAAGGAACAAACTTCGATCTTCACCTGCAACTAACAACGCTATAAGAGGGGCTGAGCAAAGCGGTAACATAGCCAAACAACGGTTTGCTAGGACAAGGTGGGTTAGAGGCTTGGTTCAACAATATGGGAGGCATGAAAAGCAAGTGGTAGGTATCGCAGCATAGGCATATCAAAAGAGCGAGCAACTAAGCAAGCAAAGATAGAAGTGATTTCGAGGGTATGATCATCTTGCCTGAAATCCCGCAAGGAAGAAGAACGAGTCCATGAAGAAGACAAACGGACGTAGACGAACGGGTCCTCACAAACGCGACGTTACCGGAACCAACCTGAAGAAGCAAACACCGGAAAGAAGCACACAACATAGTAAACAACCAACACATGAACATGATATGATATGCGGGATGCGGTATGCGATGCATATGCATGATTGGACAAGGAATGCATGAACCTGGCCTCAACTTGGAAAACCAAGTGTGCCACTGGAAAGATGAGATGAAATCGCTTGAAAACGATATAAAGAACGCCGGAATCGGAGCTACGGTTTGGAAATGGCAAGCAATGCAAATGTGACCACGGTCTGTGATTTACAGCAAGTAGCCATCTAAATGCAACAAGATGAACATGCTACAACACCAAAACATGGCATCAAAATATATGGCAGGGATCCATTCATGATGCTTAACAAAAGTCTAGCACTGAGCTACGGCCAAATCATCCACTAAAAGGTTCAAACAAGCATGGCAAAAATGCATTTGGTAAACAGATTTCAGACTTGGTGAAATTAACACAAGCCTGGAATTTCAGATCAGATAGCACACTTCGGAGCATGAAAACTATATGCTACAGGACCTGAACATGGCAAAGTAAAGCATGGCATGGAGCTACTCAAAGAGCTTAACAAAAGTGCCTTAGTGACCTTGAGACAAAAGGGATCAGAAAATACATTTGCAAGCATGTGAACATGGCAAAACATAATCAGTTCTCAGACTTGGTGAAAACTGGAGCATGCTGAAAACAGATATCAAGTAGGCATGTTTACGAGCTCGATGCACTCACTACAGAGCCAGTCATGACAATCTAAGCATACACCCAACAAGAATACACATTATACAAGCTAGACATGGCAAGAACAATAACATAGCATGCACGGATCAACTACAACATCCTCGGCAAAATCGCTAACAAGTAGACAATCTGCCTAGATTCCCGAAATAGCAAAAGTAGAGCTCGATTGACTCAAGCTAGGTTGCTCCATAATTGCAAACAAAGATATGGATGGATAGAGCACTACAAGATTAACAAAACATCCTTACTGGTCATCCTCAAAAGAGGCACGGGTCTCTAGGAAACAACATGAACATATGGCCATATGAGATAAACAGCTCAAGGACTTAGTGGAAATGCGAAGTCCCTAAAATCAGCATTACCAAGTGCCTCACTTTGCAAGCTCATGCTAGTCACCACACACATCAAAAAAATACATGGGTTGCACCTCTGGAAAGATGGCAAAACCCTTAACAAAACATATGTAGAGATCATGGGCATATCATGCACACAATAATCATGGCAAAAAATGACAAATATCTAAATGGAGCAGCAGATCTGACAATTATCTCAAGTAGCACTCTTCTAACAGAATTTCGGACATCAAGATGAACTCAAAAGAAAATGATGCAATGAGATGAAATGATGTACTCTCTGAGGCGAACATTTTGATATGCTATATGCCCAAAACGGAGTTACAGATGAGGAGTTACAATGCGATGAACATGAGTATATGAATCTGGAAATTTCGGGGACAGTAGAAATTTTAACCTCGCAAAAGTCAACCCGGGATGAGGAGAAGCGGGACGAGGTGGATCCGGTTCGGGATGGTCGTTTGGTTGGAGGGATGGGTGGATCTGATCCAACCCGACCAAGATCTGGCCGGACTTGGACTCCGGCGAGTCTTCGCGGACTCCGGCGAGCAGGGAGGTGGCCGGCGGCGAGGAAGAAGCGGCGGGGCCTGCGTGCCGCGTTGGGGCGGCGCGTGGGGGTGGCGCTGGCGGTGCGCGGCGGCAAGGGGCGGCGCCCTAGGCGAGAGGCAGGCGGCGGGGCGGCGCAACAGGGCGGCGGCGCGCGGTGGTGCGGGCTCGCCGGTGTGAGAAGCTCCGGGCAGAGCAGCGGCTCGGGCGGACGTCGGCGGATCTGGGCGGCTTGGGGTCCGGCTGGGAGCGGGCCTCCAGGCGGCAGGGCGGCACGGTCGGCTCGGTCGGCTCCGGCGAGCTGCTGGCCAGCGGTGGCCGGAGACGAAGCCGGCGCGGAGCTCCGGCAACGTGGGGACGGCGGCGGAGGCACGGGCCTCCTCGGGCCCGACGCGGCCCGGGGCGGGCCCGATTCGGGCCTCACGGGCCGGCGGCGAAGTGGGGCGGCGCGGGCGCTGACGTGGCGCGATCTGGTTGGATGAGGGGCGGAGGCGGACATGTCCGGCCCGGTCGGACACGTCCGGCGGCTGGAGGAGGACGGAGACTAGGGTTCATCCGCAAAAATTTCGGGGATGGCCACATATATATAGGTAGAGGGAGCTAGGAGAGTCCAAATGAGGTGCGGTTTTTGGCCACGCGATCGTGATCGAACGGCTGAGATGATGAAACAGGTTTAGGTGGGTTTTGGGCCAAATTGGAAGGGTGTTGGGCTGCAACACACACGAGGCCTTTTCGGTCCCTCGGTTAACCGTTGGAGCATCAAACGAAGTCCAAATGGTACGAAACTTGACAGGCGGTCTACCGGTAGTAAACCAAGGCCGCTTGGCAAGTCTCGGTCCAATCCGGAAATGTTTAATCCCCACACACGAAAGAAAGGTAGAAATGACCACCAGAGGAGAACGGAGCGCCGGATTGCAAAACGGACAACGGGGAAAAAGCTCGGATGCATGAGACGAACATGTATGCAAATGAAATGCACATGATGACATGATATGCAATGCATGACACGCAAGCAACGACAATGCAACAACAGCAAATAACTGGATGACACCTGGCACATCGGTCTCGGGGAACCAAGAACAAGAAAATCAGTAGGATATTTAGTTTTCCCACACAAGACTTCAACATCTCTAAAAATTCCCATTGGTGAAATAATATCTCTATTGGCAAGTTTAATTGTGACATCAATACCTTCTAACTCAGCAGGTGCAATTTCATTCTTAATTTCTTCGTATAAGTCAATAGGTATTACACTAGCACTAGCACCCATATCACATAAGCCATGATAACAATGATCTCCTATTTTAACAGAAATAACAGGCACGCCTACCACAGGTCTATGTTTATCTTTATCACAAGGTTTAGCAATTCTAGCAGTTTCACCTTCGAACTGAATAACATGCCCATCAATATTATCAGACAAGAGATCTTTAACAATAGCAATATTAGGTTCTACTTTGACTTGCTCAGGAGGTGTATAAGTTCTAATATTGCTTTTACAAACAACAGTTGAAGCTTTAGCATGATCCTTTATTCTAACTGGGAAAGGTGGTTTCTCAACATAAGAAGTAGGAACAATAGGATCATTATAAGTGACAGTATTTTCTTCAACTTTAATAGGTGCAGCTACTTTTACTTCTATGGGAGGATGATATTTAAACCACTTCTCCTTAGGGAGATCAATATAAGTAGCAAAAGATTCACAGAAATAAGCTACTATCTCAGAGTCAAGTCCATATTTAGTGCTAAACTTACAGAAAATATCGGTGTCCATAAAAGATTTGACATAATCAAACTTAGGTGTCATACCTGACTCCTTACCTTCGTCGAGGTTCCAATCTTCAGAGTTGCGTTTAGTTCTATCCAATAAATTCCATCTGAATTCAATAGTCTTCATCATAAAAGAGCCAGCACAAGAAGTATCGAGCATGGTGCGATTGTTTTCAGAAAGCCGAGCATAAAATTTTTGAATGATCATCTCTCTTGAGAGCTCATGATTGGGGCATGAATATAACATTGATGTAAGCCTCCCCCAAGCTTGAGCGATGCTTTCTCCTTCGCGAGGCCAGAAATTATATATATAATTGCGATCACGATGAACAAGATGCATAGGGTAATACTTTTGATGAAATTCCAACTTCAATCTTTTATAGTCCCATGATCTCATATCATCACATAGCCTATACCATATCAATGCGTCTCCCTTCAAAGATAAAGGGAAGACCTTCTTCTTAGCAACATCATCGGGTATACCTGCAAGCTTAAATAGTCCACAAACTTCATCCACATATATTAAGTGCTCATCAGGATGCTTTGTTCCATCTCCTGTAAAAGGGTTAGCTAGCAGTTTTTCCATCATACCCGAAGGAAATTCAAAAGGAGTTTCATTTTCAATAGGTTCAGTAGGTTGAGGAGCAACTCTTTCCTCTACTGGACGGGGTGAAGATACCCCGAACAAGCCCCTCAGAGAATTACTTTCCATACTAACAAGTGACAGTAAATTTCAACACACTATATAAATTTTTCCTTACCAAATTCCACCTACCAAAGGCGCTACACTCCCCGGCAACGGTGCTAGAAAAGAGTCTTGATGACCCACAAGTATAGGGGATCTATCGTAGTCCTTTCGATAAGTAAGAGTGTCGAACCCAACGAGGAGCAGAAGGAAATGATAAGCGGTTTTCAGCAAGGTATTCTCTGCAAGTACTGAAATAAGTGTCAGATAGTTTTGTGATAAGATAAATTGTAACCAGCAACAAGTAACAAAAGTAAATAAAATGCAGCAAGGTGGTCTAATCCTTTTGTGGCAAAGGACAAGCCGGAACAAACTCTTATAATAGGAAAAGCGCTCCCGAGGACACATGGGGATATCGTCAAGCTAGTTTTCATCACGTTCATATGATTCGCGTTCGATACTTTGATAATTTGATATGTGGGTGGACCGGTGCTTGGGTGCTGTTCTTACTTGAACAAGCATCCCACTTATGATTAACCTCTATTGCAAGCATCCGCAACTACAACAAAAGTATTAAGGTAAACCTAACCATAGCATGAAACATGTGGATCCAAATCAGCCCCTTACGAAGCAACGCATAAACTAGGGTTTAAGCTTCTGTCACTCTAGCAACCCATCATCTACTTATTACTTCCCAATGCCTTCCTCTAGGCCCAAATAATGGTGAAGTGTTATGTAGTCGACGTTCACATAACACCACTAGAGGCTAGACAACATACATCTTATCAAAATATCAAACGAATACCAAATTCACATGACTACTAATAGCAAGACTTCTCCCTTGTCCTCAGGAACAAACATAATTACTCACAAAGCATATTCATGTTCATAATCAGAGGGGTAATAATATGCATATAGGATCTGAACATATGATCTTCCACCAAATAAACCAACTAGCATCAACTACAAGGAGTAATCAACACTACTAGCAACGTACTAGCACCAATCCCGGACTTTGAGACAAGAATTGGATACAAGAGATGAACTAGGGTTTGGAGATGAGATGGTGTTGGTGAAGATGTTGATGGAGATTGCCCTCTCCCGATGAGAGGATCATTGGTGATGACGATGGCGATGATTTCCCCCTCCCGGAGGGAAGTATCCCCGGCAGAACAGCTCTGCCGAAGCTCTAGATTGGTTCCGCCAAGGTTTCGCCTCGTGGCGGCGGAGTCTCGTCCCGAAAAGTTTCTTCTGATTTTTTTCTCATCGATAGACTTCATATAGGAGAAGATGGACATTGGAGAGCCACCAGGGGGCCCACGAGGTAGGGGGGCGCGCCCTAGGGGGGCGCCCCCACCCTCGTGAGCAGGGTGTGGGCCCCCTGGCCTTCATCTTTGGCGAGGATTTTTCTTTATTTATTTTAAGATGTTCCATGGAGTTTCAGGACTTTTGGAGTTGCGCAGAATAGGTCTCTAATATTTGCTCCTTTTCCAGCCCAGAATTCCAGCTGCCGGCGTTCTCCCTCGTTATGTAAACCTTGTAAAATAAGAGATAATAGCCATAAGTATTGTGACATAAAGTGAAATAACATTCCATAATGCAATAAATATTGATATAAAAGCATGATGCAAAATGGACGTATCAATAATCTTCACCACACAAGAGTGCATCAAGATGCAACGATAGAAGACACGCACTCAAGGCACAAGCTTTCATGGAGCCACCAAAGAAATAACATAAGAAAGACAAGGTGGACGTGAAAGAAAGGATATCAACTAGATATGCAACTTCTCCCAAGTGTATACGATTCTAGGTAGACGAAATCATGATGGTATATATCTACAAAGAAGGATGTACACCCGAAATAGTTACAACATGAGGAACAAGATATCCAAAGGGAGGTCATACATATACCAATAAGATATTTTCTTGGAAGCATATCACATGGCTAGATATGGTCTTATTGTATATAAATGAATTCCTACCATACAACCATCAAAGACATCACAACTAGCAACATGAGATCATCGTTGAGATGCTTTGAGAAAGGAAACAAGTATCACAAGATGGAATGAATATCATGCCAAGATGCAACCTACACAAGGTTGAATGCAAGAATAGATACTTGTTACCGAGATATCATTGGAAGGATGTAGAAGAAACCAATTGAAGGTAGTAGATAGTAGTTCATTGAGCATCTTAGCTTGACTCCAATAAGCACATGGTGACACCACCTTCCTTGTGAGTGAGCCGAGCATCCAATGCATCTCCAATTGTTCCTAGAACAACAACACAAACAAAATGGTACCCAAACTCATTGGGACCAAAGAGTTAGAAACACCAATATACATAGGACAAACTCCACATAAATATGTGCATATAGAGAAGGAAATGAATTTCATGCACATCTCATCCAATTTGAGACTTGATGGAGTTTCCCTATATATCGGGTCAAATAAAGAGGGCATGCCACAGAGACTACATGAAGTAAATATGCATGCTCAAGACTTTCAAGAACCGAGACCAAAAGACAAAGAAATACCAATCGAAGAAAAGATACCAAATGAATAAATAATCACTTGAAAGATATCAATTGAAAGATACATCAAGGAATGAGATATCCATTGATACACGCAAAAAGAAAGATGTCAAACTCCCAAAAGAGAGAATGGTTCCAAACAAACCAAGCCCTCTACAAAGTTTCATGATGGCACAAAGTACCCAAAAGAAATGGCTTGCCTTCCACAAACACACACTTGATAAGGATCACAAGATGAGTCTTTTATAGAAAATAGGATAGCTCCCCCAAGACTAGTGCATTAGAGAATTTGCATTTGAATACAAAAAAGCACAAGTTGGGAACACCACTTTCACTATATCTATACAAACACTAGAAAAGCTCAATGAAATAACAAGATCCACAAGTGTTATGGAAAACAATGGGAGTTGACACAATTCTAGGCAAGAGAAAAGGGAAATAAAAGCAAAGGCCAATGTAAATATGATCAATAATGTCTACCACACATAAGTGAGTACCAATTGTCAAAAGACAAGAAGTATTTGGAAATAATTCCTGTTGGTAGATAGCAAGGATATCCAACACCATCTTCACACCAAACACAAGCAAATTGCAACTTGTAGAGCTAACATGCCACCTAGGAACAAGATAATTTACAATATCAATTCTAGGTGATAATATCTCAAATGTACACATTTTCTAGGCTTGTAATATGCACATAGCATATTACTCCCCCATAATGTGATACCAATTAAAGATAGACAAGATGCAATTAAAAGGATCGAACAAGAGATAATTAATGGACTATTTAGAATTTGAATTACTCATGAGAAGACATACCACATAGCGACTAGATAATCTTGTAATATCAATACTAAGTGGTATTCCCCATGTACCCACCTTTATAGGATTGTGAAGTGCACAAAGCACATCACTCCCCCATAATGGGATATTCCATTAAACTCTCACAAGAGCCAACTAAGATACAAACAAGATGCAAAAGGCTCAACGCATGACACACACGTACATGATGTGCAAACCAACACGCACATACTTGATTGCTCAAGATAATCAAGTTGGAAGCACAACATATGCAAACACATGCAAGGAACAAAACCAAACATGCAAAGGGGCAAGTAACTATCAATGTAAACACTTTAAGCATGAGTTACCGCAAGGAGGAACATTGGATATACGATAGAAACTTGATAATCCGAATGACCTGGCTTGAGACAATAAGAATGATGAAGTCCCCTTAATTCTTCATAATGTAGCCAAGTCTCCAATGACCTCCACGAACACCTATTGATCAAGTATGAGCTAGTTGGTCCCCAACCAAGTTTGGTCCTAAGAGGTTAGTCACAATAGGCTTGGCTACCCAAATGGTTCTTTTCTTGACACCACTTTGAGTACCAACAACTTTGGCAAACACATTGCCAACATTATCCTTCCCAAGAGAATAGATATCATCAATAATAATTGGGTTGGATAAGTTACCACTAGTGCATTAAGAGGCGAGTGACCTTTCTCACGACATAGGTAGCAACATCTACTCTTCACGTTCTTCTGACTTGATTTATCAACTTGAGAAGCATAAGCTTGAGTTTTCTTGGGAAGAGGCTTTTCTTCAACTTGAGGTTGAGCATGTGAATGAACTTGTGGCCGCTTCCCTTGTTGCTTGTCACTAATGGGCTTCTTCTTCAATGGGCAAGATCTAACATGATGCACTTCTACTTTGCACTTGAAGCAAACAATCTTGGCTGAATTCTTGACTTGTTCTTGGCCCTTCTTTTTGTTAACCTTGGACTTCTTATTCTTGTTGGAGTTGAATCCAAGTCCACCTTTGTCATTGGGGGATTTTTGCACACTCAAGATATTGTTGAGTGTGAATTTCCCTTCATGACTCTTTTCCAAGTCTTTCTTCAAAGAAGTGACTTGGGCCTTGAGCTCTTTGATTTCCTCTACATGGTTAGTCTCAACACAAGTACTAGAGGAAGTATAAGCTTCATCATTAGAGCAACAAGGCAAGGAAAGCAATTCATCACAAGATGTACCAACATTGTGAGTAGATGAATTACAAGGACTAGCACATGGCAACATAGCATTTTGACTAGAAGTAGTGCTAGTATCCACATGAGGCTCACTAGATGTTACCTTAGTAATCATGGCCTCATGAGCTATCTTTAGCACATTATGGGATACTATAAGATCATCATGAGATCTTGAGAGCTTTTCATGGCTTTCTTCCAATTTCTCATAATTGCTAGATAGCAACTCAAGTTGAGCCCGAAGCTCAACATTCTCCTTCAAAATGGATGCTTCACAAGTAATAGAGTTAGTAGCACAAGCATCATCAATAATAGCAAGAGGAGAAGGCAACTTTACAAGCTATTTTGAATAAGAAGCTTTAAGTTGTGTATGAGACTCGGTGAGTTTGGTGAGCTCACCCTTGATGACCTTTGCGCCATTTTTTAGGTGCTCAAAATCCTCAAGGAGTCTAGCATGAGCAACTTCAAGCTTAGCATTTTTAGTTTCAAAAACATTGGCCACCTCAAGAGCTCTATCATGAGATTCCTTCACTCTAGATAATTATAGAGCAAAAGTCTCCTCAAGAGATTCCTTGGTGGTTTGTTCAAGTTCAAGAACTTGAGAGAGGTATGCAATCTCATTAGCGCAATCACGCTCATGACCTTTCATTTTATCAATGGTGACCTCATGCTCCTCAAGACGATATTCCAACTCATCAATATATTTCTTGCCCTCAATGGCAATGGACATGATTTCCATGAAGTTGGAATGAGCAATTTTATTTTTATGAACAGCTTTAAAAACAATTTCCCCTTAATTTTTAAGGAGGCAACATTATCATTCTCTTCATCATCATCCTCATCATCAATAGCATTAACATCATCATCAAGAGACACATTGGGTTTCAAAGTAGGAGATACCTTTGAAGCCTTAGCCATAAGGCATAAAGCAATAGATGATGATGTAGGATCCCTTGAAGCACCATTTAAGGCCACATCTTATTCCATGGAGTGTTGAGTTTCCTCTAAATTGTTAGCACAACAACTCGAGGAAATAGATACATTTTTATCATGGCAACAAGACATAGCAAGCATATCATCATGAGATTTGAGCAAGCAATTTCTACATGATATGCAAGGGCTATCAACACAAGCATGTGAAACATGTAAGGTGCTCGAAGTTTTATAGTCCAAAGAAAGACCATTGCAATAAGATAATGATTAAGGATCACCAAGAACAAGCACACTATCATCATTGCAATGACCAACACTACTCACCATAGCATTACCTTGTGACAATCCACATGTAGGTGAAGTAGAAGAAGTTGAGAAGGCAACACGGCCGGAGGTGGAGGGAGAACAATCATCCCCAAAAATCTTGGACACACCATATTTATCTTGAAGCTTTGTCCACAACTCATGAGCATCCTGGAATGGCATGAGTTGAAATATAACTACATTGCTCAAAGCATCGAAAAGCACATTAGAAGATTGAGCATTGAGATAAGAGTTTTTCTCATCCTCTAAAGATAATCTTTGGGGATCCTTTGGAGGAGAAAAACCCATATCTACAATTCGCTCTAAATTTGGGTCCATGACCCTAAAGCGATTAAGCATGCGAATTACCCAAACATCAAAATTTGTGCCATTCAAACTAAGAGTGACAGAGAATCCTAATCCCCTAGTCGACATCTTTACTCTCTAGGCGGTAAAGCCTAATAAAGAGAGACGAGGCTCTGATACCAATTGAAAGATCGTGGATGTCACCTAGAGGGGGGTAAATAGGCATTTTAAAATAATTACGATTTAGGCTTGAACAAATGCGGAATAAACCTAGCGGTTAATTTGTCAAGCACAAAACCTAAAACAACTAGGATCACCTATGTGCACCAACAACTTATGCTAAGCAAGATAAGCAACTATGTGATAGCAAGATATATAACAAGAAACAATGTGGCTATCACAAAGTAAAGTGCATAAGTAAAGAGCTCGGGTAAGAGATAACCGAGGCACGCGGAGACGATGATGTATCCCGAAGTTCACACCCTTGCGGATGCTAAGCTCCGTTTGGAGCGGTGTGGAGGCACAATGCTCCCCAAGAATCCACTAGGACCACCGTAATCTCCTCACGCCCTCGCACAATGCAAGATGTCGTGATTCCACTAAGGGACCCTTGAGGGCGGTCACCAAACCCGTACAAATGGCAACTGTCGGTGTCAAAACCGGCGGATCTCGGGTAGGGGGTCCCAAACTATGCGTCTAGGTCGGATGGTAACAGGAGGCAGGGGACACGATGTTTTACCCAGGTTCGGGCCCTCTTGATGGAGATAAAACCCTACGTCCTGCTTGATTAATATTGATGATATAGGTAGTACAAGAGTAGATCTACCACGAGATCAGAGAGGCTAAACCCTAGAATCTAGCCTATGGTATGATTGTTGTTCGTCCTACAGACTAAAACTCCCCGGTTTATATAGACACCGGAGAGGGCTAGGGTTACACAGAGTCGGTTACAATGGTAGGAGATCTACATATCCGTATCTCCAAGCTTGCCTTCCACGCCAAGGAAAGTCCCTTCCGGACAGGGGACGAAGTCTTCAATCTTGTATCTTCATAGTCCAGGAGTCCAGTCGAAGGTATAGTCCGGCCATCCGGACACCCCCTAATCCAGGACTCCCTCAGTAGCCCCTGAACCAGGCTTCAATGACGACCAGTCCGGCGCGCAGATTGTCTTCGACATTGCAAGGCGGGTTCCTCCTCCAAGTACTTCATAGAAGATTTTGAACACAAAGGTAGTGTCCGGCTCTGCAAAATAAGTTTCCACATATTGCCATAGAGAGAATAATATTTACACAAATCTAATCTGCTGACGTATTCCGTAGCGTGACATCACACCACGGCCAAGTCTTTATTCGAATCGTTTTACTGTCCCACCTCAGCGCGTTTAGCGAGGCGGTTTCCTTGGCACGTCTTGTTAAAGCAGAGATCGTGTCCCCTTATTCCGGGATTCTCATCAATACGGGTGTGGGTAACCCAACCGCGCCATTGACTACGGCGCTTGGGAGATAAGCGAGTTTTACCAGGCTGGTGGGGGCGCATAGTCGCGTCCGCCCATATAAGGGGATAAGGATCCACCTTTTCATCCACGCCTTCTTCCTCCTTTGCCTATCCATTTCCGCGCACTCGAGCTCCAGCGCCCAAGTCCGCACACCCCACCTCAACCTTCTCCAGCCATGTCCGGAGCGGGAGGCAAGTGGATGGTCTCCTCCGTCACGGAGGGACACATCAAAAGACTGAGGAAGGCCGGATACTTGTCTAACGACATTGCGCACCGGCTTCCCGAAGAGGGGCAGCTCATCCCCACCCCTAGGCCCCATGAGAGGGTGGTGTTCCTCCCCCATTTCCTCCGCGGACTGGGCTTCCCTCTCCACCCATTTGTCCGGGGGCTCATGTTCTACTATGGCCTGGATTTCCACGATCTGGCCCCGAACTTTGTCCTCAATATCTCGGCGTTTATCGTCGTGTGCGAGGCTTTCTTCTGCATCCGCCCCCATTTCGGCCTATGGCTCAAGACTTTCAATGTCAAGCCGAAGGTGGTGCGCGGCACCCAGGCGGAGTGCGGAGGCGCCATGGTGGGCAAGATGCCCAATGTCCTATGGCCCGAGGGCTCCTTCGTGGAGTCCCTAAAGGGGTGGCAATCGGGGTGGTTTTACGCCACCGAGCCGCGCGACCCTGAATGGGTCGCAGCCCCCGAGTTCCGATCCGGACCCCCTACGCGGCTCACCTCCTGGAAAGAGACGGGCCTGTCGTGGGGTAAAGAAGGAGAGCTGACCAGATTCCAAACATGCGTCCAAACCCTGGTGGACAAGAAGCTCAAACTTGTCAACGTAGTCCAGGTTATGCTCATCCGTCGGATCCTCCCGTGTCAACAACGGGCTTTCAACATGTGGGAGTTTGACCCGGCGCAGCACCGAACTCTAAGCAGGCTCTTCGACACAACGTACGAAGATGCCTGGAAGGTGCTTTTCAAGGGCGCCGAGGCCCCCGCATCCGCTACCGAGGATCATGGATTCAGCACGCAGCGTCGCGCTCGTGCGGTAAGCTGTATTTACCTTTTATAGGGTATTAGTTTTTCATAGTTTGACTCCATGCGGGATCTTAAGCTCCCTTACCTTTGACAGGATTGGTAAGAGACGTCCGGACAGATCAACTGTCCGGCTCCTTTGCCTGAAGGCCCAGCGGACGCTCGCTTGGCGAAGCTGCTGGTTCTGGCACCCTATGTGGTGCCGGAGAAGAAGGCCAAGAAGAAGGCCACGGGGACTCGGAAGAGTGCCCGACGCCCGGGGGTGTCAGATTCATCATCCGACGACTCCAAGACGCACTCCTCCGTGAAGACGAGGAGGAGGAAGAGGAGACCTCTCCCCCTCCAGTGGGGGGAGAGAAGAAAAGGAAGGCCGACCCAACTGGGGAGGCCGAAGGATCCAAGAAGGGGAAAACCCTTCCTCCAGACGGCTCCACCAACGCCGGCGACGGTGAAGAGGAGTGGCCACACAGGGCCAAGCCCCTGGCGAGATCGTAAGTGTTCGGGTACCAGAGTGATTCATAGTATTCTTCCATTGCACAACTTTTCCTTATGTCAAACATGTTTATGCAGTCCACCCAAAGATTGGCTCGACGTGTCGTCGAGCGGTTCCCTGGATTCGTCGGATGTGAATTCGCTTCCGACGGCTACCTCTCCCCACCCTACGGACGACGCCGAGGTGTTGTCGCAACAGGTTCCAAGCCAGGAGGAGGTGGTCCTGGAGGCGCCACAAGGCGACCTCCCGGACTCCAGGCGCAAAGGGGATAGAACCCCCAAGGGCTCCAAGTCCGGCCTTGAGCCGGACACCGTGCCGGAACCTTCAACGATTCCGGACTCCGGTAGGCAGCCTCCTTCCAAGAGGAGCAAGCCTACCGAGCCGGTGACCTCCGTCCAACCGGAGGCACCGGACAATTTGCTGGAGATGCTTAACGGCGCCTCCATCGACGAGGAGCATCGCACTATTATGAGTGCGGTGATCCAGAAGGTTCAGTCCGCCAAGAGCGGACTGACTGAAGCCTGTGCCAGCCTTCTAACAGGCTTTGAGGTAAGTAAAGAATATGTAAAAATATTACCGCATAGACAGTAGCCCCTGATGCTCTGTTCGGCGTTCGGAAAGAAAAGCCGAATAGAGGATCTAATAATTCGCAGGAGTCTAACATAATCAAGTCAATATGCGTATGCAGGCTTCGCTGCTGGCCTCCGCCGCACTGACTGCGGAGGTGGATACGCTGAAGCAGAACCTCGAGCGGTCCGAGCAAGAGCTCGGCCTAGCCAAGCAGCAGCTCGAGGAGAAGGAAGGTAAGAAATACCTTATTGAAATATGTGAAAGGTGCAATTGCAAAAAGTGACAGGATTAACGCGGCTATTGTAGGGGCCACAACTGAGGTGGCGACCCTTAAGCAAGCGCTGTCCGAGGCCGAAAAGAGGGCGGCCACGGAGCGCACCGAGCGGGAGAAGCATGAGACGCAGGTTGGCGAGGTGCGGCAAGAGCTCCAGGCTCTCATGAAAAAACATGAGAGTTTGGAGCTTGACTCGAAGACGCGAGAGTCTGAGCTCGCGGCGGCCATTGAAGATGCCAAGTCTGCCAAGGCCGAAGCCCAGAAGGCCCTCCAGGAGGTTGAGGCAATAAAAAAGATAGCGGCGGGTAAGGCATTCTTTATGCAAAGCAAGCACGTAAAAGTGAATTACTTGTCACTTACCCGAATCCGGAGCTCTCCAGGAGCATTCGCAGACTTGCCCCGTAGCGTGTCGGATGCCGCCGCCTTCTACCGAGCCGAGGAGGGAAGCTCGACGGAGAAGGTGTTCTGGTCTCAGTATGCTGAGGCCGAACACCCGGTGCCCTTAAGCGACCAGCTGAAACAGCTGGTCGAGCTCCATAAGGTGGCCGAACAGGCCATGAAGGGCCTCATAGTCCGGCTGTGGCCTGGAGAGGCCATGCCTGGGAGCTACTTCGGGCTGGTGAGGCGGCTGGTGGAGGCCTGTCCAAGGCTCGAAGTCATCAAGCGCTCCGTATGCATCGAGGGTGCCCGTAGGGCGCTTGCCCGTGCGAAGGTGCACTGGGGCAAGCTGGATGCTGAGAAGCTTGTGAAGGACGGGCCACCGCCGGGCAAGGAGCATCGCAAGCCCGAGATGTATTATGAGGGCGTTCTGAAGGGTGCCCGCCTTGTGGCGGATGAATGTTCCATGAATGTAATTTTTCAGTGAACTCGCTCGTTTTGTCCTGTGCGCTGAAAACTTGTTCATGTGCGCTAAGCAATGCTTTTTGAATTTAAAATATTACCTTCTGTGCGGCCGTTTATCAAATTTGAGAGATGGCGAGTCGTCGGCTTCTGCCCCCATGGCACGAGTGCTGGGGTGTTCGGGATAAACATGAGCGCTCTTTTTCCCATTCTTGGGTCCTTCGAGGGAGGCGCTCAACACAACGAACAAGGCAATCGGACTATAATGCTTGAACACTCTCACTTAGCCATAGAATTCTATAATTTTAAATTTCGGCGAAGCCCCTAGTGTTCGGAAGACCGAGTTCGGGGCGCTATCCACGCCTAGGCCGGACAAAGCCGACTCCTCGCTCTAAGCGGCATAAGTCTTTAGGGACTCGAAAACCTCTCGAACAGCGACCAGCTCTCGCCTCATCATGACGGTCAGTTTTAGCTTTCTCTACTGAGGTGCTTAGCCCAGCTCAACTGGGGCACAATCGCAGTAGTTCTCCTAGTGCTACCTTAGCCGATATAACGGAACGTAAGGTACCAAAACATAGGAGCCGGGCAAACCCAACTATTGACCCAAGACATGATTCGGAGCCGATGCATATAATGCTATAAGTTCGGGGTGCCGCACTTGTGAAAGTGTTCGGACTTCTCACACCATGTTGTGGGGTACTTAAGCCCCTGGCGTATTGGCCGTACCAAAGTGTACGGGTGCAACATGTCATTAATGAACATATATTCGTAAAAAAGAGGTAATGCAATAATAGACGGAAGCTATGCATTGTTTATTTAAAAAAGCTGCGATCAAAGCAGAACGATACAAATAGTGCGATAAGCAAAAGATGGGACTATCAAATATGTCCTTTCCAGGGGCGAGCTGCGGAATGTTATGCGAAACAGGTATACTGCTCGTTATAGAGACCACCTTAGAGTTCTGTAGTGCGGCGTAGCTTTCTGCTTCCCTGGTTGTATCGTTTGTGCGGCAATTGTACTACCGGACAAGCCTTCCAAAGAATGTAGTCCTGAAAATAAGAGAAAATTAAGAAATCGGCAACCCCTAGTGCGGTTTAAGCCGCGTTTCGGGCGTGCCGTGATGGTGCCCCTCCCCCTGGCATGCATTAGAGTTATGTACGCGCAACACTGGTTTCGCAAGTTCGCGAGGGCTGGGGTTGGGGCCGCATTGCTACGCTTGCTCGGAACGTGCCAGGCGGTCTTGTTGTAGGTTACTCCGGGCGCGCTTGACGGTGTCCGGACGTTTAATGGCCGGACTGGAGAATTGCCTTGAGAGGCTGCTTTGTACTTCCGCTGCGATAGCCGCCGTATGCTCCTCCGTTCGGAGAGAGCGTTCGGTGTTTCCATTGACTGTGATAACGCCTCGAGGGCCTGGCATCTTGAGCTTGAGGTATGCATAGTGAGGCACCGCATTGAACTTGGCAAATGCGGTTCGCCCGAGCAGTGCGTGATAGCCACTGCGGAACGGGACTATGTCGAAGATTAACTCCTCGCTTCGGAAATTATCCGGAGATCCGAAGACCACTTCAAGTGTAACTGAGCCTGTACAGTTGGCTTCTACACCTGGTATGACGCCTTTAAAGGTCGTTCTGGTGGGTTTAATCCTCGAGGGATCGATGCCCATTTTCCGCACTGTATCCTGATAAAGCAGGTTCAGGCTGCTGCCGCCGTCCATAAGGACTCTAGTGAGGTGAAATCCGTCAATAATTGGGTCTAGAACCAATGCGGCGAATCCGCCATGACGGATGCTAGTGGGGTGGTCCCTTCGATCAAAAGTGATCGGGCAGGAAGACCATGGGTTGAACTTTGGGGCGACTGGCTCCATCGCGTATACGTCCCTTAGCACACGCTTCCGCTCCCTCTTGGGGACGTGGGTTGCGTATATCATGTTCACCGTCCGCACTTGTGGGGGAAAACCTTTCTGTCCACTGTTGTTCGGCGGCCGGGGCTCCTCCTCGTCATCGCTATGCAGCCCCTTGTCTCTGCTTTCGGCATTTAACTTGCCTGCCTGCTTGAACACCCAACAATCCCTGTTGGTGTGATTGGCTGGTTTTTCGGGGGTGCCATGTATCTGGCATGAGCGGTCGAGTATTCGGTCCAAACTGGACGGGCCCGGAGTATTTCTTTTGAATGGCTTTTTCCGCTGACCGGGTTTAGAGCCTCTGAATCCGGCATTAACTGTCGTATCCTCAGCATTGTCGCCGTTAATGCGGCGCTTTTGCTTGTTGCGACGCGACCTGCCACTGCTGTCCTTGGTATCCGAATTACCAGGGCTCTTGGTCATGTTATTGCTGCGAGCTAGCCAGCTGTCTTCTCCCGCGCAAAAGCGGGTCATAAGTGTCGTGAGGGCTGCCATAGATTTCGGCTTTTCCTGTCCTAGGTGCCGTGCAAGCCACTCGTCGCGGATGTTATGCTTGAAGGCTGCTAGGGCCTCTGCGTCCGGACAGTCGACGATTTGATTTTTCTTGGTTAGGAACCGTGTCCAGAATTGTCTGGCCGATTCCTCTGGCTGCTGAATTATGTGGCTTAGGTCATCGGCGTCTGGTGGTCGCACATAAGTGCCCTGGAAATTGTCGAGGAATGCGGCTTCCAGGTCCTCCCAACAACCAATTGATTCTGCTGGCAAGCTGTTAAGCCAATGCCGAGCTGGTCCTTTAAGCTTGAGTGGGAGGTATTTGATGGCGTGTAGGTCATCACCGCGGGCCATGTGGATATGAAGGAGATAGTCCTCGATCCATACCGCAGGATCTGTTGTGCCATCATATGATTCGATGTTCACGGGTTTGAAACCCTCGGGGATTTGATGATCCATTACTTCATCTGTGAAGCATAGTGGGTGTGCGGAGCCTCTGTATTGGGCTATATCATGACGCAGCTCAAACGAGCTTTGTCTACTGTGTTCGGCCCGGCCGGATTTACTGTATCCGGAGTGACGAGTACCGTCTCGTGCCGTGGGGCGCCCACATGATCCGTAGATCGATCTTGTTTGCCTAGCCTTGTCCTCCAATATATCTCGCAGGTCTGGCGCATTTTCCCATGCATTGGTATTTTTGAGCGGCGCCGGGGTGCGGCTTGAGTGGAGGGCCGAGAGGCCTCTTTGTCGCGGCCGCGGGGTGGCCGGTAGGCCGCATCATGCGCTGGTGATGTAGGTTTAGGTGCTTCCTCTAATTGGGGTAGCAACATGCGCTTTGGGTAGCTCTTGGAGGGGCGTTCGAGTTCATACTCTTCGGCCGCAAGGACTTCAGTCCTTCTGTTGGCTAGCAAATATTGATCAGCTCTAAGTTGTTGCTGTTTTTTCTTGAGGCTGCTTGCCGTGGCCATAATCCTGCGTTTGAAACGCTCTTGTTCGACGAGATCCTCCGGCATGACAAATTCATCGTCGTCGAGGCTTGCCTCGTCTTCGGAGGGAGGCATATAATTATCGTCCTCGACCTCTTTGTCTGCCGCTCTCTCATGAGGGCTGGCTTCTCTATCCTCCTGTGTTGAATCTTGCTAGAGGTGGTTGTCTTCGGCACTATCCGGGGTGTTATTATCTCCCGTGCCGGAATCACCGTTTTTGCTTTGGTGGGATTTAAAGCGGTGCCGCTGACGCCGGCGCTTAGGCTGCTTCTTGGAGGGGTCATCCTCCGCTGTTCCATCGCCATTGCCTTCTTTTGGGGTGTCCACCATGTATATATCATACGACGAGGTGGCTTTCCAGTGCCCTATAGGCGCTGGTTCTTGATCGTCTCCTGCATCGGCGTCCATACCGTCGATGTCTTCGGAGTCGAAGTCGAGCATGTCGGTTAAATCATCGACAGTGGCTACGAAGTGGGTGGTGGGTGGGCTTTGAATTTCTTCATCATCCGCATCCCAACCTTGCCGACCATAGTCCGGCCAGGGCTCTCCTGACAAAGAGAGAGACTTTAGTGAATTCAGAATATCGCCGAAGGGCGAGTGCTGAAAGATGTCCGCGGCGGTGAACTCCATGATCGGCGCCCAATCGGGTTCGATCGGTCGGGGCGCGGAGGGCTCGGAGTCTGGAGAGGAGTCCGGCTCCTTGGAGTCACGGGCTTCGCAGAGAATAGGGCTGGTGTTCGGCTCGATCGCCGTAGAGATTGCAGCCCCCGAGGCGGTGTCTAACCACCCATCCTCGGTTGGTGTGATCGGCTCCGAGCTAGGGGTCGGAGCGGACACAGGTGCGGCCTCCAGGGCACTGTTCGGCGGCAGAGCTAAATCATGCCCATCGTGACAGTGCGGCGCGCTCGGCTGTGGCTCGAATCCGTCGAAGATCAAGTCTCCGCGGATGTCGGCCGTGTAGTTCAAACTTCCAAATCTGACCTGATGGCCAGGGGCGTAGCTTTCGATCTGCTCCAGATGACCAAGCGAATTGGCCCGCAGTGCAAAGCCGCCGAATACGAAGATCTGTCCGGGGAGAAAAGTCTCACCCTGGATCGCATCGCTGTTGATGATCGGAGAAGCCATCGGGCCTAAAAGTGACGACACAGAGGAACTCTCAATGAAAGCACCAATGTCGGTGTCAAAACCGGCGGATCTCGGGTAGGGGGTCCCGAACTGTGCGTCTAGGTCGGATGGTAACAGGAGGCAGGGGACACGATGTTTTACCCAGGTTCGGGCCCTCTTGATGGAGGTAAAACCCTACGTCCTGCTTGATTAATATTGATGATATGGGTAGTACAAGAGTAGATCTACCACGAGATCAGAGAGGCTAAACCCTAGAAGCTAGCCTATGGTATGATTGTTGTTCGTCCTACGGACTAAAACTCTCCGGTTTATATAGACACCGGAGAGGGCTAGGGTTACACAGAGTCGGTTACAATGGTAGGAGATCTACATATCCGTATCGCCAAGCTTGCCTTCCACGCCAAGGAAAGTCCCTTCCGGACACGGGACGAAGTCTTCAATCTTGTATCTTCATAGTCCAGGAGTCCGGCCGAAGGTATAGTCCGGCCATCCGGACACCCCCTAATCCAGGACTCCCTCAGCACTCCTTGGCATGCGTCACCGAATTTGTCACCCGTAGACTTTTGAACCCTTGGGGCCACAGGTACCTATTGCCGGGTGATCTCACAACCTACTTTAGACCCCGACGCTTCGGATCTTTACACCACAGATTGAGCATCAGAACACACCAAGTCTCCAAGAGGAACAACTCAAGGGTCAAGAGTATAGCTTCTCAATGTAACTTCACGTATCATCTAGAACTGTCAAATGCTGAGGGCAAGTCCCAGTCTTCTTCTCAATCCACGAAGCAACATGTTGGGTAGAGGAGACAAAGGAGAACACCAAGAACCATCTAGTCGTTACCTCACATAGAGGAGAAAGTGATTGGTGGAAATGTGGATCTAGATCTCCTCTCTTTTCCCTCAAAAACTAGCAAGAATCCATGGAGGGATTGAGAGTTAGCAAGCTCGAAGAAGGTCAACAATGGGGAAAGAACACGAGCTCAAAGGATAAGATTCATTGGGGAAGAAGCCCCCCTTTTCTAGGTGGGGGGAAATCCAACTGTTATGCTCACAACCCGCACCAAGCGGTACTACCGCCCCAAGGAGCGGTACTACCACTAGGGCGGCAGTAGGCCTTTGAAAAACAATGACGAGGAGGCAAAAGGCAAGAATAATCGTCGGGTCGGTACTACCGCTAGGGTTAGCGGTACTACTGCTTGCGAGCGGTACTAAAAAAATACATCCGTGCCTACCATCGCTGGACTTATGACGAGTTTTTGGTCCGGAGCGGAAGTAGCCACGGAAGTAGCCGCGGAAGTAAAAAATTAGATCCCCTCCAAGCGGTAGTACCGCTCCCATGGGCGGTAGAACCGTTGCAGCCTTTCTGAGGACACCAAAACTGACACAACTTCTACAAACGGACTCCGAATTCAACGAAACCAAGTTTGTTGGAAAGCTAGCGACAAGGGCTAACACAATTTTGATATAAATAACAATAAGAAGCAAATTAGAAAAGGCACATAAGAAAATGGTGAGCACCCTTCCTTGAATAAGACCGGTAAAACCTCCAACATCGAATACGCGATAGAAGAAGCATATGAAATCCGTTTTCGATGTACTAGAGCTTGTCACGAAGATAAACACAAGCTCTAAAACCTCAAAATAAAATACAAATAAGAATAAAGAAAGATGGTGCAAGGATGCAATGGTTTGAGCTCTCGACAAACGATACGATCACACTACTCACTTGAGAGCCCCCCTTGATAATACGGCTATCGATCCTATAACCTGGTCTCCAAACTATCACCATGAGACCGGTAAAATGTAAAACCTATCAAGGGCAAACCTTTGCCTTGCATGAAGTCCACTTGAGCTAGATGATAATGATCTTGACTCCCTCAAGTTGGACCACCTTTCTTGATTGCGTTGGGTCAATGAAGACTAGATGATTGCTCCCCCATACTCCACTATGGGTGAGACACTCTTTGGCACATCTTCACAAGTCCATTGACACCACAATGGACAGCAAGCATCAAGCACTTGATCTCTTCATGATGCTCCACTTGAACTTGCGCACAGAATTCTTGATGACGATCACAACTTGATGTCATCCTCTCCATTGGTTGAGTGATATCTTCCTCTTTACGCAAGCCCATGAACATGTACCTAACCCCACATAGAACTCTCACATAGACCATGGGTTAGTACACAAAGCACAATGGACAATGCTTACCATACCATGAGATCACTTGATCCCACTCGGTGTATCTTCTACATGGGGCTGGAGATGAGTCAACTTTAGTTAGAAGGCGTCCCAATGATTCAGAATTTTTAGATCTTGATGCAAAAATTGGTAAAAATGGGATTGAAGAGGTCAAAACTTTACATAGGAATGAACCCACTTATTTGGATTTCAAGGAATTTAATTATGATAATTGCTCTTTAATAGATTGTATTTCCTTGTTGCAATCCGTGTTAAATTGTCCTCATGCTTATGATCAAAATAAAGCCTTTACTAAACATATCGTTGATGCCTTTATGCAATCTTATGAAGAAAAACTTGAATTAGAAGTTTCTATCCCTAGAAAACTTATGATGAGTGGGAACCTACTATTAAAATTAAGATTAAAGATCATAAATGCTATGCTTTATGTGATTTGGGTGCTAGTGTTTCCACGATTCCAAAACTTTGATGTGATTGTGTTAGGTTTTCCGTGAATTTGATGATTGTTCTTTAAATTTGCATCTTGCGGATTCCACCATTAAGAAACCTATGGAAGGATTAATGATGTTCTTATTGTTGCAAATAGGAATTATGTGACCTATAGATTTCATTGTTCTTGATATAGATTGCAATCCTACATTGTCCTATTATTCTTGGTAGACCTTTCCTTAGAACGGTTGGTGCGATTATTGATATGAAGGAAGGGAATATTAGATTTCAATTTCCATTAAAAAAGGGCATGGAAAACTTCCAAGAAAGAAAATAAAATTACCATATGAAACTATCATGATAGCCACTTATGGATTGCCTACCAAAGATGGCAATACCTAGATCTATCCTCGCTTTTATGCCTAGCTAGGGGCGTTAAATGATAGCACTTGTTGGGAGGCAACCCAATTTTATTTTTATTCCTTGCTTTTTGCTCCTGTTTAGTAATAAATAAATTATTAGCATCTGTTTTGGGTTGTGTTTTTTTGTGTTTAATTAGTGTTTGTTCCAAGTAGAACCGTTGGGGAAGACTTGGGGAAGTCTTGTTGAACTTGCTGTAAAAGATAGAAACTTTAGCGCTCACGAGAACTGCTGTCATTTTTATTTGAATGAGTGATATTTAGTTAATTATTGTTGAAGATGATTAATAGATAAATTCCTCACGTCCAGAAATTTATTTTAGAATTTTTGGGGTTCCAGATCTTGCGCTAGCTACAGATTACTACAGACTGTTCTGTTTTTGACAGATTCTGTTTTTCGTGTGTTGTTTGCTTATTTTGATGAATCTATGGCTAGTAAAATAATTTATAATCCATAGAGAAGTTGGAATACAGTAGTTTTAACACCAAATAAATAAAGAATGAGTTCATTACAGTACCTTGAAGTGTTCTTTTGTTTTCTTTCGCTAACGGAGCTCACGAGTTTTCTACTTTAAGTTTTGTGTTGTGAAGTTTTCAAGTTTTGGGTGAATTCTTGTGATGGATTATGGAACAAGGAGTGGAAAGAGCCTAAGCTTTGGGATGCCCATGGCACCCCCAATATAATCTGAGGACACCAAAAATTTGAAGCTTGGGGATGCCCCGGAAGGCATCCCCTCTTTCGTCCACTTCCATCGGTAATTTACTTGGAGCTATATTTTTATTCACCAACATGATATGTGTTTTGCTTGGAGCGTCTTGTATTATTTGTGTCTTTGTGTTTTAGTATGCCACAATCATCCTTGCTGTACACACCTTTTGAGAGAGCCATACATGAATTAGAATTTTGATAGAATACTCTATGTGCTTCACTTATATCTTTTGAGCTATGTAGTTTTTGCTCTATGTGCTTCACTTATATCTTTTGAGCTAAGTAGTTTTGCTCAATGTGCTTCACTTATATCTTTGAGCGCTATAATTTTGCTCTATGTGCTTCACTTAGATATTTTAGAGCATGGTGGTGGATTTGTTTTAAATAAACTATTGATCTCTCATGCTTCACTTAAATTATATTGAGAGTCTCTTAATAGCATGGTAATTTGCTTAATAATAATATGCTTGGTATTCAAGATTTGGTGAAACTTCTTTTGAGTGTGTTGAATACTAAGAAAAGATTGAAGCATGATAATTGTTTTGAGATATGGAGGTGATAATATTAAAGTCATGCTAGTTGAGTAGTTGTGAATTTAAATAATACTTGTGTTAAAGTTTGTGATTCCCGTAGCATGCACGTATGGTGAACCGTTATGTGATAAATTTGAAGCATGAGGTGTTCTTTGATTGCTTTCCGTGTGAGTGGCGGTCAGGGACGAGCGATGGTCTTTTCCTACCAATCTATCCACCTAGGAGCATGCGCATAGTGCTTGGTTTTGATGACTTGTAGATTTTTGCAATAAGTATGTGAGTTCTTTATGAGTAATGTTGAGCCCATGGATTATACGCACTCTCACCCTTCCATCATTGCTAGCCTCTTCGGTACCGTGCGTTGCCCTTTCTCACCTCGAGAGTTGGTGCAAACTTCACCGGTGCATCCAAACCCCATGATATGATACGCTCGGTCACACATAAGCCTCCTTATATCTTCCTCAAAACAGCCACCATACCTACCTATTATGGCATTTCCATAGCCATTCCGAGATATATTGCCATGCAACTTTCCACCATTCCGTTTATTATGACATGATCCATCATTATCATATTGCTTTGCATGATCATGTAGTTGACATCATATTTGTGGCAAAGCCACCTTCATAATTTTTTCATACATGTCACTCTTAATTCATTGGATATCCCGGTACACCGCCGGAGGCATTCACATAGAGTCATATTTTGTTCTAAGTATCGAGTTGTAATTCTTGAGTTGTAAGTAAATAAAAGGGTGATGATTTTCATTATTAGAGCATTGTCCCATGTGAGGAAAGGATGATGGAGACTACATTCCCCCATAAGTCGAGATGAGATTCCGGACAAAAAAAGAGTCCATAAAAAAGAGAAAAAAGCCCAAATAAAAAATGAGAGAAAAAGAGAGAAGGGGCAATGTTACTATCCTTTTTCCACACTTGTGCTTCAAAGTAGCACCATGATCTTCATGATAGAGAGTCTCTTATGTTGTCACTTTCATATCTAGTGGGAATTTTTCATTATAGAACTTGGCTTGCATATTCCAATGATGGGCTTCCTCAAAATGCCCTAGGTCTTCATGAGCAAGCAAGTTGGATGCACACCCACTTAGTTTCTTTTGTTGAGCTTTCATATATTATAGCTCTAGTGCATCCGTTGCATGGCAATCCCTACTCCTTGCATTTACATCAATTGATGGGCATCTCCATAGCCCGTTGATTACGCCAGTCAATGTGAGACTTTCTCCCATTTAGTCTTCTACACAACCTCCATCCATATTCTATTCCACCATAGTGCTATGTCCATGGCTCGCGCTCATATATTGCGTGAAGTTGAAAGAGTTTTGACAATGCTAAGTATTAAACAATTTCTTGGCTTGTCATCGGGTTGTGCATGATTGGATCAATTTTGTGTGACGAAAATGAAGCATGGCCAAACTATATGATTTTGTAGGGATAAGCTTTCTTTGGCTATGTTATTTTGATAAGACATAATTGCTTGGTTAGCATGCTTGATGTATTATTATTTTTATGCCAATATTAAACTTTTGTCTAGAATCTTTTGGATCTAAACATTCATGCTGCAATGAAGAGAATTACATTGAAAATTATGTTAGGCAGCATTCCACATCAAAAAAATTGTTTTTATCATTTACCTACTCGAGGACGAGTAGGAATTAAGCTTGGGGATGCTTGATACGTCTCCAACGTATCTATAATTTTTGATTGTTCCATGCTATTATATTATCTGTTTTGGATGTTTAATGGGCTTTAATATGCACTTCTATATTATTTTTGGGACTAACCTATTAACCGAAGGCCCAGTGCAAATTGATGTTTTTTTGCCTATTTCAGTGTTTCACGGAAAAGGAATATCAAACGGAATACAAACGGAACGAAACCTTTGCGAGGATCTTTTTTGGAACAAACGCAATCTAGGAAACTTGGAGTGGAGGTCAAGGAAGCAACGAGGCGGCCACGAGGTAGGACGGCGCACACAGGGGGGTAGGCACGCTCCCCACCCTCGTGGGCCCGTCGTAGCTCCACCGACCTACTTCCTTTGCCTATATATACTCTTATACCCTGAAAACATTCAGGGGAGCCACGAAACCCCTTTTCCACCACCGCAACCTTCTTTACCCGTGAGATCTCATCTGGGGACCTTTTCCAGCGATCTGTCGGAGGGGGATTTGATCATGGAGGGCTTCTACATCAACACCATAGCCTCTCCGATGATGTGTGAGTAGTTTACCACAGACCTTCGGGTCCATAGTTATTAGCTACATGGCTTCTTCTCTCTCTTTGGATCTCAATACAAAGTTCTCCTTGATGTTCTTGGAGATCTATTCGATGTAATTCTTTTTGTGGTGTGTTTGTCGAGATCCTATGAATTATGGGTTTATGATCAAGTTTATCTATGAACAATATTTGATTCTTCTCTGAATTCTTATATGCATGATTTGATATCTTTGCAAGTCTCTTCGAATTATCGGTTTGGTTTGGCCTACTAGATTGACCTTTCTTGCAATGGGATAAGTGCTTAGCTTTGGGTTCAATCTTGCGGTGTCCTTTCCCAGTGACAGCAGGGGCAGCAAGGCACATATTGTATTGTTGCCATTGAGGATAAAAAGATGGGCTTTATATCATATTTCTTGAGTTTATCCCTCTACATCATGTCATCTTGCCTAATGCGTTACTCTGTTCTTATGAACTTAATACTCTAGATGCATGCTGGATAGTGGTCAATGTGTGGAGTAATAGTAGTAGATGCAGAATCGTTCCGGTCTACTTGACACGGACGTGATGCCTATGTCATGATCATGCCAAGATATTATCATAACTATGTGCTTTTCTATCAATTGATCGACAGTAATTTGTTCACCCATCGTAATTTATGCTATCTTGAGAGAAGCCACTAGTGAAACCTATGGCTCCCGGGTCTACTTTACATCATATTAGTTTCCCGTCAACTAGCCATTTCTGTCGCCGTTTATTTTGCAATCTTTATTTTCCAATCTATACAACAAAAACACCAAAAATATTTATTTTATTATCTTTATTAGATCTCACTTTCGTAAGTGACCATGAAGGGATTGACAACCCCTTTATCGTGTTGGTTGCGAGGTTCTTGTTTGCTTGTGTAGGTACTAGGCGACTTGCATGTAGTCTCCTACTGGATTGATACCTTGGTTCTCAAAAACTGACGGAAATACTTACGCTGCTTTGCTGCATCACCCTTTCCTCTTCAAGGGAAAACCAACGCATGCTCAAGAGTTAGCAGTGAATCGTATGCTGTATATTGCACACACCTTCATCCGGCTACCCTTTTCGTTTGTGTTGCCTAATCACAAACAGTTCATCCGAGTGAACTGTATGCTGTGTATCGCACACGCCTTCATCTGGTTGCCCATTTCTTTTGTTCCTCCTCATCGCAAACAGTTAATTGAACTGAACCGTATGCCCTTCATCACACACGCAACTAAAATCTGAACCGTGTTTGATGCATCCGTTATTGCAAACATTTTATACATTTTTGACGGTTTTCATACACCACCATTTACGATTATTGCATCGCACACAGTTTCTCGAAGGGTCTCTGATCGTAGTGTCGTGTTAGCAGCATCCCGCATTAGTGAGTGCTAAAAACTCAAATTCATATTGAGTGCTCTTGAGCAAATGTCGGGACTACCATAAGAGCGAGTTGTTTCTTTTGGGGAAGCTAAGAATAAAGATGAGGTGCATCAAGAGATCTTTACTTGTCGTCTAGTAGATTTGTATATGAAGTATCTGGGTATGCTTGTCTTTGATACTGGAAAAAAGATGTGGACATTGGCAAGGTAAACTACCGGGCTCTATTGTTGACAGGATTACTTTGGTCCAAGCTTGCTAACCAACATGCCTCTTTTTATGATGTCTTTGTACCCCCCCCCCCCGGTTGGGTGTTTAAGAAAGTTGATTTCTTTAGAGCTAGAAAACAACAATGGCTAGAGGTGAAACCCATAAGATATCGCGACCAACTCATGGCTCTGACACATGGATAGCAAGCTTCCACGCACCCCTGTCCATAGCTAGTTCTTTGGTGATACTCCAATCTTTCATGTCTCTCTTAACGGACTCCTCCCACGTCAAATTCGGTGTACCCTGACCTCTCTTGACATTCTCCCCACGCTTTAGCTGTCCGCTATGCACTGGAGCTTCTGGAGGCCTGCGCTGAATATGCCCAAACCATCTCAGACGATGTTGGACAAGCTTCTGTTCAATTGGTGCTACCCCAACTCTATCTCGTATATCATAATTCCAGACTCTATCCTTCCTCGTGTGGCCACACATCCATCTCAACATATGCATCTCCGCCACACCTAACTGTTGAACATGTTGCCTTTTAGTCGGCCAACACTCAGCGCCATACAACATTGTGGGTTGAACAGTCGTCCTGTAGGACTTGCCTTTTAGCTTTTGTGGCACTCTCTTGTCACAGAGAATGCCAGAAGCTTGGTGCCACTTCATCATCCGGCTTTGATTCGGTGGTTCACATCTTCATCAATACCCCCATCCTCCTGCAGCATTGACCCCAAATATCGAAAGGTGTCCTTCTGTGCCCATCAAGGCTAACTGCTCCTCCTCACATCTAGTAGTACTGAAATGCACAACATGTACTCGGTTTTAGTTCTACTAAGCCTAAACCCTTCCGATTCCAAGGTCTGTCTCCGTAACTCTAACTTCCTATTTAACCTCGTTTGACTATCATCTTCTAGCACCACATCATCCGCAAAGAGCATACACCATGGGATATCTCCTTGTATATCCCTTGTGACCTCATCCATCACCAAGGCAAAAAGATAAGGGCTCAAAGCTGACCCCTGATGCAGTCATATCTCAATCAGGATGTCATCAATGTTGACATCACTTGTTCGAACACTTGTCACAACATTATCGTACATGTCCTTGATGAGGGTAATGTACTTTGCTGGGACTTTGTGTTTCTCCAAGGCCCACCACATGACATTCCACAGTATCTTATCATAGGCCTTCTCCAAGTCAATGAACACCATATGCAAGTCCTTCTTTTGCTTCCTCTATCTCTCCATAAGTTGTCGTACCAAGAAAATGGCTTCCATGGTCGACCTTCCAGGCATGAAACCATACTGATTTTTTGTCACGCTTGTCATTCTTCTTAAGCGATGCTCAATGAGTCTCTCCCATAGCTTCATTGTATGGCTCATCAGCTTAATTCCATGGTAATTAGTACAACTCTGAACATCAACCTTGTTCTTGAATATTGGTACTAATATACTCTGTCTCCATTCTTCTGGCATCTTGTTTGCCCAAAAAATGAGGTTGAAAATCTTGGTTAGCCATACTATCGCTATGTCCCTGAGGCCTTTCCACACCTCAATGGGGATACAATTAGGGTCCATCGGCTTGCCTCCTTTCATCCTTTTTAAAGACTCCTTGACCTCAGACTCCTGGATTCGCCACACAAAACGCATGTTGGTCTCATCAAAGGAGTTGTCCAGTTCAATGGTAGAACTCTCATTCTCCCCATTGAAGAGCTTTTCGAAGTACTCCCACCATCTATGCTTAATCTCCTCGTCCTTCACCAAGAGTTGGTCTGCTCTGTCCTTGATGCATTTGACTTGGCTAATATCCCTCGTCTTCCTCTCTCGGATCTTGGCCATCTTATAGACGTCCCTTTCGCCTTCCTTCGTGCCTAACCGTCGATAGAGGTCCTTATATGCCCGATCCCTTGCTTCACTGACAGGTCGCTATGCATCCTTCTTTGCCACCTTGTACTTCTCTATGTTGTCTGCACTCATATCCAGGTATAGACATCTGAAGCAATCTTTCTTCTCTTTAATCGCCTTCTGGACATCATCATTCCACCACTAGGTATCCTTATCGCTTCTCCTTCCCCTAGACTGTCGGTGTCAAAACCGGCGGATCTCGGGTAGGGGGTCCCGAACTGTGCGTCTAAGGCGGATGGTAACAGGAGGCAGGGGGCAGGATGTTTTACCCAGGTTCGGGCCCTCTCGATGGAGGTAATACCCTACGTCCTGCTTGATTGTTCTTGATGATATGAGTATTACAAGAGTTGATCTACCACGAGATCAGAGAGGCTAAACCCTAGAAGCTAGCCTATGGTATGATTGTATGTTGTCCTACGGACTAAAACCCTCCGGTTTATATAGACACCGGAGGGGGCTAGGGTTACACAAGGTCGGTTACAAAGGAGGAGATATACATATCCGTATTGCCTAGCTTGCCTTTCACGCCAAGTAAAGTCCCATCCGGATACGAGACGAAGTCTTCAATCTTGTATCTTCATAGTCCAACAGTCCGGCAAATGATATAGTTTGGCTGTCCGGAGACCCCTAATCCAGGGCTCCCTCAGTTGCCCCCGAACCAGGCTTCGATGATGTCAAGTCCGGCATGCAGTATTGTCTTCGGCATTGCAAGGCGGGTTCTTCTCCAATTTTGAATGTTTGTCAAGCAGTGTCCGGACCCATAAATGTTGGACTTCTTTGCTTCTGCGCCCAATAAGGGCTATCCTCCATGCGTCGAATGAATATGAGGAGCCAGGGCGTTTTTACATTCACCCCGCTAGCTAGATAAATAAATCGTCTATTAAAGGGATGGGGATTCTTAGATCCAATCCATACCATCCTCCCACAGCGAGAATCCATCGGAGCACACTTTGGAAAAATCCATTCCAATATGGCCGACCACCGCAGCTCCTCCTCCCGCCCCCGTAGCCCTAAGCCCGGTGATTGGGAGAGATGTTCCGTCCCACACAGTCGATTAGTCGAACTGCAGACTCAGGGATTCCTCCCTGCAGCGTATATTGTACCCGTCCGAGCCGGGCTCGCCACCTACAATGGCGGGGAGCAAGCGGAGAGCTTCCCCATCCCCTCTATGGGGGAGCGGGTGTGCCTTGTTCCCTACTTATTAAGGGGACTCGGATTTCCAATTCATCCGTTCCTCCATGGGCTCCTGGAGTTTTACGACCTCCAACTGCATAATTTCACCCCTGCTTCCAAATTACACATCGCCGGCTACGTTTCCCTTTGCGAGTTATTCCTGGGCTGTGAGGCTCATTTTGAGCTGTGGAAGAGGTTATTTTGCCTCGTCCCTTGCACACAGAAGGGGTCACTTTATCAAGTGGGCGGAGCCGAAATATGGCGCATCGCCAGAACCGGATACCTGTCCGGTACTCCGAAGAAGACGTCCGAAGACTGGCCTTCGGAATGGTTTTATATGGAGGACGTCCCTCTTCCGGACCCTGTTCGGCGGGGTCTTCCTGAGTTCAACAATGCTCCTCTGAAGAAACGCTGAAGCTGGCGCCCACGGAGCTCCCAGGAGGAAGACAACAGAGAAGTCATTTACCTGATGAACCGGATTAAAGCGCTGGCTCAATTAGGATTGACAGTAATCGAAGTTATATCAATATGCATAATGCGGGGAGTGCAGCCGCTTCAATATCGAGGGCACCCCCTGTGGTGTTTTAACGGGGAAGATGGTGCCACCCGTTGCGGGCGTAAGGGACCGGACTCCACTGCTGCTTTAGCAAAAATTATGTCTGAGTTGTTCAAGGGAGAGGAAGAGGAGTTCATCCGCATCAAGCCACAGGATGGATTCTCCATGTACAACCCTCCAAGCTGGGTGAGTTATATCTCCTTACTCCCATTCTTCCCGCATTTTTTGTTGTAGGTACTTACCTTGCCATTTTACGGCAGGAACTGCGAAAAGCTATAAGGGAGGTCAACAGCCCATCTACACAACCAGAGGACCCTGACCGGGCCCTCGTTCCCGGACTCGAAGAAGATCCGGACATATTCGTGGAGCTGATAGACAGGCAGTTCTATCAATTAAGCTGTGATGACACCATGCTGGCCATTACGGCCGACTATCCCGGACTGCTCCCTGCATCGCACGTAAGAAAAACCAAAATCCCAACTCCAAAAACTAGGATCCCCTTTTAGACACTTCACCTACCATATACATATGGTGTTTTACAAGGAAGGCATTCGGGACGCCGTGCCGAACCCACAGCAACTCGCCAACAAGAGGCACCGAGGCCGGGTAGGCCAAAAAGGAAGGCGGTCAGGACAGAGACGCCGGCGCAGAGGTATGACAAAAAAACCCGCTCCGTGGTTGTCGTCTTTCTCAAAATGTAATGACGTCCATGTTTCTTTAATAGAAAAAACGCTCGCCGGAATATGTCCGGAGAGGCTGCCGATCATGCTTCCACCAGTCGGGCTCCAGGGCCGGACATAGATGCGGAAGCCGACATGGGGCGGACGCCGGATACTCCTCCTATAGAGGATGCGGATAGATTGTCTCCTACAAATTCAGAAGTGGAGAGCGCCATGAATCATAGGCATCGCCGGGCCGTACTCCGTGACGCTTGCTTCTCACCAGAGGCATTTGATGCCTTCAATTATGGAGACGCGTACCTCCGTGCTGCTCAAAATGGTCTAGCCAGAGCCATGGACCAGTATGTAAAGGATGTACGGGTAAGTAAATCTGACGATTATATGTATCAGTAGCCCCTGAGACTTGAAACAGTTGACGCAACTGATTTAAGGATCAATATTTGTGCAGATTCTTACTGAGAAGAATTCCCAACTGTCTCAAGAGCTGGATGAGTGCAAGGCTCAGCTGGAAGCCGCTGTTGCCGCATTGAAGGAGTCCACAAAGGGTCCCCCTGGTAACTCTTTTGTCTATTGCAAAGAATATCAGTACCAGGTAGTATGCGGCGTACATGCACACCTAACAATAGATGTTACAGGTGGCCCCGGAATGAATCTGGAGGCCGTGGAGGCGGATACGGCACGTGATGATCGACAGCGAAATGCTAGCGAGCCCGTGCTGACGCGAGTCAGGCAGGAGAAAAACGATCTCCAAGATGCCAATATCCGGCTGGGCGTGGAACTGAAGGATGTCTGAGCCCAGCTTGCGGACTCCATCAAGGAGAATAAACGGCTTTAGCGCGGCATTTTTAGTAAGTGCTTGAACGAACTTTTTAAAGGAGTTCGGCGAAGAAGCCTGCTAACACCGTTATATCTGCAGGTATGTTGACGGGTCGTCCCACAGAGGAGATGCCTGGGTCCTCGGGTGATCTTCTGCCAGAGCTCTCACAACTGCACCAACAAGTTCGGCAGGTGATGCAGAGTATTGCCCAAGCCTTGTGGTCGTCCGCGTCCTCGCCAGGAGGCATGGGGGGAGCTTATAGAGAAGCTGAAGGGAGCATGGTGGCGCTTCCGGTTATGGAAGATATCGGCCTGTCGACAGGGTGCACGGGAAGCCTGGGCTATGGTGAAGACACGATACACCAAGGCTGACCCAAACCACATGGCCGAGGTCGGACCTGTGGGGCTCGATGGGAAAGAAATCCCTGTCGGTTTAGTGTATGATCAAGTAGAGTTAGCCGCAAAGTATTCCCAACGGGATTGTAGGCTAGACAGCCTGTTGGATGGTATAGAAGAAGAATTTAATCAGTCTTAGCGTCTGTGTACTTCAAGTGACATATGTAATGTCCCTAGCCGGATTGTAAATCATTTGTCATGGCGGACCTTTTCGCTTCGACCTCTGGACCCGATAGTCCAAAGTGTATCCGAATACCCACTCGGTTATATAAAAAACGGGGTATGCATGGAAACCAGGCATAGGGGTCATAAGTGCTTGAACAGACAAGTACCCAACTAGCTATGTTATATTACGTGGGTAGTAAGAAACATCTTCTAGGGAGAATAGTTCTGTTAAGGGTTCCTTTCCCTGGGTACGCATGCCCTAATGTGCATGTCTGGGCTGCGAGTCGCAGGTTAAAAACATCTGGGGGCGTGTAGTAATTTAAATGAAAGTCATCTTTTATTCACCGACCGAATATTCCCTTAAGAACGCTAGCTTTCGGCTTCACCCAGTCTGAGGTACACATCCGGCTGACCTGGCAGTAACAATCACAGAGGTGCTCCCCTTATGCCCTAGTCGAATTAACGGGAACATAGGGCATAAACACAAGAGCCAGGCAACCCAGCTTGGACAAAACTTAAGTCATATCGATGCATATAATGGCGAAAAAAGGTACATGCGGAAGGATGACACATGTGCGGGGCATGAAGCCCGGAAAAATGATTAGATTAAGCTTCTGTATAGGAAGCCCCCAGGTATATTGAGCGCGGTTAGCGCGTCAAGATTGTGTAACCAAGACACAGGTTTAGCCCTTTAGGGCATTGAAAAGAAAAGAGAGAAAGAAAGAGGAAAAAACAGATGTGCAAAAAATTCATGGAGATAAGGAGACGAACATAGAGTCCGGCGCTAGGCGTAGAATCTTCGTAGTCTGGCTGCGTTCCATGGGTTTGGCTCGAGTCGATTATTCGATGCATCCCGCAGACGGTACGCTCCACCGGTCAGAACCTGGTCGATAATGAAGGGACCTTCCCATTTGGGCTTGAGCTTGTTCTTTTTCTTCTCCGGCAGGCGCAGAACTAGTTCACCAACGTTATAGGTTTTGGCCCGCACTTCTTTGCTTTGATACCTTCGAGCCTGTTGTTGATAGAATGCGGAATGGGCTTTTGCCACGTCGCGCTCCTCCTCCAGGGCATCCAAATTGTCCTGCCGATCGAGCTCGGCCCCTCTTTCTTCGTACATGCGCACTCGAAGTGAGTCATGGATTATGTCGCAAGGCAGTACCGCCTCAGCGCCGTACACCATAACAATGGTGTGTATCCGGTAGTGTGATTCAGCGTGGTCCGCAGCCCCCATAGTACGGAGTCGAGCTCCTCTACCCAATGGGTGTCTGATTCCTTTAAGGACCGGACTAATCTGGGTTTAATACCACTCATGATAAGACCATTCGCGCGTTCGACTTGACCATTAGTTTGCGGATGATAGACAGAAGCATAATCGAGCTCGATGCCCATGTTGCTGCACCAAAGTTTCACCTTGAAGGCTGTAAAGTTTGTGCCGTTGTCAGTGATGATGCTGTGGGGAACGCCATAACGGTGTACAACCCCGGATATGAAGTCTATCACCGGTCCGGATTCAGCCGTTTTGACAGGTTTGGCCTCTATCCATTTGGTGAATTTGTCCACCATGACCAGTAAGTATTTTCTCTTATGGGCTCCCCCTTTGAGGGGTCCGACCATATCGAGCCCCCAGACCGCGAAGGTCCAAGTAATGGGGATGGTTTGGAGGGCGGTAGGTGGCATGTGGCTTTGGTTTGCAAAAAGCTAGCAACCAACACAATGTTGAACCAGATGTTGTGCATCTGCCCGGGCCATCGGCCAATAAAAACCTGTACGGAAGGCCTTACTTACAAGGGCCCGGGCTGCTGCGTGGTGGCCGCCGAGTCCGGCGTGGATTTTTGCCAACAGCTTCTGCCCTTCCTCTTCGGAGATGCACCTTTGAAGGACTCCGGTTGTGCTTTTCTTATAAAGCTCTCCCTCATTGACCTTGTAGGCTTTAGATCACCGCACTATGCAGCGAGCCTCATTTTGGTCCTCGGGTAATTCCTGTCTAGTGAGGTAGGCCAGGAATGGTTCTGTCCACGGGGCGATGACGGCCATTATCACGTGGGCTGAAGGTGTTATTTCGGTGGCAGAGCCCCCTATTGTGTCAGAGTATTTGGTATCTGGGGTTGTGGCCGGGTCAGGACTAATTTTGCCGGTGTCCCCTTCCCATACCACGGATGGTTTAAACAGTCTTTCCAGGAAGATGTTTGGTGGGACAAGGTCGCGTTTAGCACAGATATGAGCTAGGATGTCCGCTGCCTGGTTGTTTTCCCGAGCCACGTGGTGGAATTCCAGCCCCTCGAACCGAGCGGACATTTTGAGGACCGTGTTGAGATATGCCGCCATTTTCGGATCCTTGGCATCGAAGTCTCCATTCATTTGGGATATTGCAAGGTTCGAGTCCCCAGGCACCTCTAGGCGCTGGATGCCCATGGAGACCGCCATCCGAAGGCCGTGTAGTAGGGCCTCGTATTCGGTTGCGTTATTGGAGTCCATATATAGTATTTGGAGCACGTATTGCACCGTGTCTCCGGTGGGGGGCATCAGGACGACGCCAGCCCCTAGACCAGCCAGCATTTTAGAGTCGTCGAAGTGCATGATCTGTCGTGGTTCTAAGTCTGACAGTAATGTAGGGGGGTAAGTATGGAGAGGTGAGATCTTAGCTATGGAGAAGTTGTAAGGACGCAATGTTTACGAGTTCAGGCCCTTCTCGGAAGAAGTAAAAACCCTACGTCTCGGAGCCCGGAGGCGGTCGACTAGATTATGTGAGTATGAGTTACAGAGGTGCAAACCCTTGTCTCGGAGGAGGGGGTGGCTTATATAGAATGCACCAGGACCCCGGCCAGCCCATGTTACGAAGGGTTCAATGTACATTAAGGCAGGGCGTTACTAGTAACGCTAGTAATAAAGTGCTATGATGACCATAAAAGCTATTTAATGACCGACCGTTAGCGTGCGGGGTGACTTTAGGTCTCCTGGCCGTCGAGTGGTTGGATCTTGGTCGAGTGATCGCTTCTTGGTCGAGTGACTTCGAGTCTGTCGAGTGGAACACCTTCAAGTCGATTGAAAGATGATTTCTTCTAGAGATGTCCTTGGGTAGGGCAGTTAGGACAGGTCCATGACCCTACCCTAGGTACATAGCTTCATCATTAGCCCCCGAATGGATCGAGGTTTGAGCGGGGAAGGAGTTGAGGACCTCTCCGACTCGTTTTTCATGCCATGAGCATATCTTGCTCTGGATCAATGGACCCGAGTGATGGCAGCAACTTCCTTTTCAGTCGCCTTGATCCATTCTTAATTCTTCATCGAGTGAGTTTCTTTACTTGTAAGGCTCCGAGTGACGGTGCGGAGGAGATCTTTGGTCTGACAAGTTATTTGCTGCCCGCGGATTTAGTGGGATCCAAAATTTGGGAAGCGCGCGGGACGGGGGAGGCCGCAGTAATCGGACGAGATAGAGCGGAGCCGCCTCGATCCCCGCGCCACCTTTTTCGCCACGTATCGCTCGTGCGGTCGTTACGGGATTTGACCGAGCCATCTGGGCCTACCTGTCAGCCACTCGGAAGCGGCCTCATATAAGGCGTTGGACCGAAGTCTCCCGAACAGTGCGCCCCATTATCTCTTCTCCTCCTCACGCCTCTCCCCTGCGCTCGCTCTCGCTCCAGCGCCACCGCGCCACACGCGTCTCGTCGGCGACAATGGTGAAGGAGAAGACAGCGGCTTTGGAGCGGGCAAAGAAGGCGACGGCGAGGTCAAAGGGGAAGGCGACGAGCCGGGGCGGATCTTCCTCGCGGACTGGCCTGCTGAGGGGTTGGATCCAGGGCGACTGGATCCACTCGAGGATCTCCCAAGAAGACCTCGACGACCTGGCCGAGGGAGGGCTGATCCCCTACGACTCGGCGCGGCTTCCGGGGAGGGAATCCGAGCCTCAACCCCGGGAGGGTGAGCGCGTTCTTCTTGCCACCCACGTCGACCGTGGGTTTTCCTTGCCTCCTCATCCTTTCTTCCGAGGGTTTCTGAACTTCTTTGGGGCTCAACTCCACCATTTTACCCCCAACTCAATCGTTTATCTTGCCGCGTTCATTTCCTTGTGTGAGAACTTCTTGGGTTGTCGACCTCACTAGGGTCTTTCCAAGCATATTTTCACTTGTCGCTCCCAGACAGTGAAAAAGGCTAATCCGAGTGATGAGAGGACCCAAGTGATCCAGATATGTGGGGGTCTTGGCATCCAGACAAGGGGAAAAAGCTCCTTTCCGGCCAGGATTCTTCCCGATTCAGTTCGCGGATGGCAGTCGACCTGGTTCTACTGCAAAGACCAGTCGACGCCAGGGCAATCGACTGGCCTCCCTCCCTTTACCATGGACCGAGTGGAAAAACCCTCCCCTTTGAAGGTGCTCCCGGAGGAGAAGGCGCACGTGAAGGTGTTGGTCAACCAAGTGGTCCAGCTCATTCGTGACGGGGTCACTGGTATGGATCTCTTGGAGGTCTTCCTTCAGCGGCGCATCCAGCCTCTCCAAGCCCGAGACCACCCGATGTGGATGTATTCGGGTCTAGAAGACTCCACTCGGATCCACCCGGAGGAGGTCGATGACGACACGCTGGAGAAGTGGCTGTCGAGCATTACCGGGAACAAGGACAATCCCAGAGGAGCCAGGAGAGTTCCCCCATTCGACCAGTCGCGTGCACCAGAGCAGGTCTGATTCTGAGTTTTTGCTTGTAATCTGAATTCACTCGCGTAGCTGTCTATATTGCGTCGACTGACTTTGTTCTCCCTGCTTTCTTTCAGGCCATTATTGAAATGTATCCGATGCCCAATGGGGAGCAAGAGCAAGCTCTGGAAGGCGAGGCGAGTGGTGGCGAAAGTGGCGAGTGGACTTCCGATGGCGAAGGGGATGGTGGAAGTGATGACTCAAGTGATGGGGAAGAAGTCGAGTCGCCTCCCCGCATAGGGAGACGATCCAAGCTTGACCAAGAACGACCGAGTGCCCGCGACAAGGCAACTGCTCAGGCTGGTCAGTCTTTGAAGCGTCCTCGGGTCTCTTCACCAACCCCGACTAAGAAGACGCCAAAGCACCCCAAAGTTGCAGAGCCGAAGACTCGGAAGGCGCTGCCAAAGATCAAGATCGATATCCCTGTCGCCTCCGCGTGAGTGTCTCTCCTTGTATTCACTCGATGCTCCGCGCTGTTTGTTTTTCTTGTTTTAACTGGACGAACTTTGGAATTGTTAGCGCTGCCACTTCCGGGACCTCAGCTTACAGGGATGATGATGAGGTGATGGAGGATGCGGTCACTTCTAATCCGGGTATGATTTCTGCCATACTATCTTTCTTTGGTCGATTCAACTGCATCGTGCATCATTGGGTGACGTGATTTTGGCAATTTGAACTTTGTACAGCTCCCAACATTATTGACCTCCTTGATGATGATGAAGAGCCCGAGAGGTCTTTGATGAGGAAGAGTAGGCGAGCTCCTGTAAGTGAGGCGCTACAGTCGACGCCGAGGGCGGAACCAGTCATTCAGGACACTGGTGACGTCAATCAGGGTTCTGTTACCTTCACGGAGCCCCTGTCGAGTGCCTTACCTTCTTCTTCGACTGCTCAGGCCCCTGTCGACCCGCCTTCACTTTTTGCAGCCCATCATGTCCCGGAGGACGAGGTGAATGCTGCTAGGGAAGCCATACGCCAGGCGAGCATTATGATGGAGAAGATGAAGACGGTGCGGGACGCCAGCCAAGCCGCCTATGATGCCATCTCGGCTCTCCAGAGCAATGTTCAGGTTAGTTGGTCGCCACTTGTTCTGTTAGGATATGCTATCTGAAGATTCTTTCCGGAAATCTTTTCATCTGTACACCCATTGGGTGTGTCGATTGAATTTTTTGGACTAGTGGGGGCACGCTGAGTGCACCCACTGGGTGTAGTCCCCGAGGCTACGGCGGACTGCTGGCAGTCGACCGTAGTCTTTGTATTTTGTCGAGTAAAACCGAACTGGTAGTTTGTTTCTTTCGCTCGATCTGGTCGAGTGGGATCAGAACCGGTGGGGGCACGCAAAGTGCACCCACTAGGTGTAGTCCTCGAGACCGCGGTTGACTGCTGGCAGTCGACTATGGTCTGAGTTCTACTTTGTCTCTCTTTATTTTTAACTCGACTCCGGCGGGCCGGTCGAGTGGAATCAGAACCGGTGGGGGCACGCAAAATGCACCCACTAGGTGTAGTCCCCGAGACTATGGTGGACTGCGGGCAGTCGACTATAGTCTTAGTATTTGTCGTTTTTGCTATGGAATAATTTCTCCCCTTTGATTTCAGAAATCTTGTGATCTTGGAGCTCGCTTCACTGATTTGGAGAGGCAGCAGATTCAACTAAAACTTGACTTGGAGCTGGCCAGGACAGAACGGCAGACGGTCAGAGACGGCGCCGCTGGTAACACAAGTTTGTCGACTGGTCAGTTTTCAGCTCGAGCATCCTTCTGCTATTTCTGAATCAATCATCATTTCTTTGCAGAAAAACTAAGGGAAGCTTTGGCGAAAAAAGATCAGGATTTGGCTGCTGCCCAGAAGGAGGCTGACGACAGGACCGCTCTGGCCGGACAAAAGCTGGCTTTAGTCGACCAGTTGGAAGAAGAGAATACCAGGCTGAAGACTACTCTGAATGAAGCCAACAGGGAGTGCGCACGCTGGAAGAAGGAAAACCTCAACCTGAGAGAAAAGATGGAAGGCATCGCTCGCAGGAGGGACGATCTGGAGAGCTACCTGAGGAGCCTTGCCAAGAAGTTGTATATCACATTTAGTTTCGACTGATTTTTTTTTGTGTCAACTCAGTGTATGAAGATTGACTTATCCTTGGATCATGAATGCAGAGTTTTGCCAAAACTTTGAAGAAGAGACTGGGAGGATCGAACCAGGTTTGGATCCAATCAACTCTCAAGTGAAAGATGAAACTGCCATGAATCTGCTCCGACTGGAATCTCGCATCAATGGTGCCGTGGACTACTTGGCTCGACTGAAGGTCGCCATGTCACGGATCGACCCGGCACTCTGGCTAGAGGCTACGCTCCAAAACGATCTTGAGTCTCTGATGGCTTGACTTAACGGAATCCCTGACCGAGTGCAGGAGTGGAAGAAGTCTTCTGCTCGTTGTGGCGCTGATGTGGCTCTGTCCTTGGTTTGTGTCCACTGCAAGGAGGTGCGACAAGACAAGCTGGCCGCAATCAAGGTCGCAAACACCCAGAAGCACGACTTCTGAACTTTTATGGAGACCTTCATAGTTGCCGCCACTCGGATTGCCGATGGCGTCGACCTGGACGAGTTCGTTGAGCCTGCCAGCCCTCCTCCCGCGGAGTGAACAAACTCTTGTGTCCTACCTTAAATTTGCCTCGGAATTCCGAGTGGTTTTTGTAACCATTAAACTTTTTTGGGTTGCATGCCCGAGTACCTCGATCCATGATCCAGAACCTTTAGAATTTTATCTGAACTTGGTTTACCATTGAATATCTTTATGAATCTCCTGCTGAGTGAACCCAATCTTTATTCGAGAAAACTTTTTGTATTCGCAGCGCAGCTCCGAAGGAGGGGGAAGCAGTCGACCCATGTCTTGTATTTGTGGCAAAGCTCCCCAGGGGCGGGCAGCGGTCGACCCATACCCTGTTACTGCAGAGTGGGACGGAGCGCACATTGTATTTGTGGCGAAGCTCTCTAGGAGAAGGTGGCAGTCGACCTGCCCCTCGTCGTCCTTGAGGATTGAGATGTGTTTGGGAGAAGTTAGGCGAGTACTAGACTGCAGCTAAGCCTCCGAGTGAGAGGATCGCTCTCCACTCGGTAGGATTTTTTCAAACTTAGGCGAGTGCCTGACTGCAGCTAAGTCCTCAAGTGAGAGAATTTAGGTGAGTACTGAACTGCAGCTAAGCCCCCGAGTGGGAGGACTGCTCTCCACTCAGTAGGATTTTTTCAAACTTAGGCGAGTGCCTGACTGCAGCTAAGTCCTCAAGTGAGAGAACTTAGGCGAGTACTAGACTGCAGCTAAGCCCCCGAGTGGGAGGATTGCTCTCCACTCGGTAGGATTTTTTCAAACTTAGGTGAGTGCCTGACTGCAGCTAAGTCCTCAAGTGAGAGAACTTAGGCGAGTACTGGACCGCAGCTAAGCCCCCGAGTGGGAGGATTGCTCTCCACTCAGTAGGATTTTTTCAAACTTAGGCGAGTGCCTGACTGCAGCTAAGTCCTCAAGTGAGAGAACTTAGGCGAGTATTGGACTGCAGCTAAGCCCCCGAGTGGGAGGATTGCTCTCCCCTCGGTAGGATTTTTTCAAACTTAGGCGAGTGCCTGACTGCGGCTAAGTCCTCAAGTGAGAGAACTTAGGCGAGTACTGGACTGCAGCTAAGCCCCCGAGTGGGAGGATTGCTCTCCGCTTGGTAGGATTTTTTCAAACTTAGGCGAGTGCCTGACTGCAGCTAAGTCCTCAAGTGAGAGAACTTAGGCGAGTACTGGACTACAGCTAAGCCCCCGAGTGGGAGGATTGCTCTCCACTTGGTAGGATTTTTTCAAACTTAGGCGAGTGCCTGACTGCAGCTAAGTCCTCAAGTGAGAGAACTTAGGCGAGTACTGGACTGCAGCTAAGCCCCCGAGTGGGAGGATTGCTCTCCGCTCGGTAGGATTTTTTCAAACTTAGGCGAGTGCCTGAATGCAGCTAAGTCCTCAAGTGAGAGAACTTAGGCGAGTACTGGACTGCAGCTAAGCCCCCGAGTGGGAGGATTGCTCTCCACTCGGTAGGATTTTTTCAAACTTAGGCGAAGCGGATTCGCAGCTAAGCCACCCACTGGGGGATTTCTTACACAAACAAAAACAATAATGATCACTGGGAAAATTATGCTCTTGTCTTTTGATAAATAAACTACAGGAGTTTTTCTTATTACATCTCATCCAAGTGAGAATTCAAGTATAGAAGGGGCGGAGTAGCTCCGCATTCCAGGCTCGTGGCTCATCAATCTGGCGATCGACATTGTAGAGGTGGTATGCTCCATTGTGGAGGACTCTGGTGACTATGAAGGGGCCTTCCCAAGTAGGAGCAAGCTTGTGTGGTTTCTGCTGATCCACTCGAAGGACTAAGTCTCCTTCTTGGAAGGCTCGGCTCTCCATGTTTCTGGCATGGAATCGACGCAAGTCTTGCTGATAGATGGTCGATCGGATCAGGGCTATTTCTCTTTCTTCTTCTAGGAGGTCGACTGCGTCCTGCCGGGCTTGTTCTGCTTCATCTTCTGAGTAGAGCTCGACTCTGGGAGCGTTGTGAAGCAGGTCACTCGGTAAGACTGCCTCGGCTTCGTAGACCAGAAAGAATGGGGTTCTTCCGGTCGATCGATTCGAGGTTGTCCTCAATCCCCAAAGGACTGATGGGAGCTCGTCGACCCATGCACCTGCTGCGTGCTTGAGATCGCGCATCAATCGGGGTTTCAGTCCTTTGAGAATTAGGCCATTTGCCCTTTCTGCTTGTCCATTCGACTGGGGGGTGAGCGACCGAAGCATAGTCGACCCGAGTACCCTGAGAGGCGCAAAAGGCCCTGAACTTGTCTGAATCGAAGTGTCAGGACCCCGACTCAATGCCACATCGATCTAGCATGTAACACCTCATATCACTTTGCGGCCTCACGCACGGTATTCCCACGGGTGTCGCCTTACCTTTGCCCGGGACCGTTTGCGCCTTTTGGCACACGTATATGACAGTGTCGCTAGCATCCATATGATAAGGAGCCCGGGCTGACATGGCTAGTCGTAAACCCAAAGCGGCACAGACTTACAGGGAAAGGCATCCATGACCCAGCATCGAACGTGTCGGTCATCAGCGAGTGAATCCAGGCTGTAGCACTGGGCTAGCAGGACTCCGGTGAATCGGGCTGTAGCGGGCTAACAGGACTCCGGTATTCACCGCGTGACATTTCCCCGAAGGGACAGACACAGGAATGAAGAAGGACACATGCCGGCCAGCCTAAGTGTTCCGGAGCAGTAGCAAGCTACCATGGCTCAGTGGAAACACTAGGAGACATTTCCCGGTAAGAGAGGCTACTAAAGATAAACAACTAGATGGTCAGATCCCACACATACCAAGCATTTCAATAACATACACACAATATGCTCGATATGTGCAATACAACATGGCATCACAAAATGACTCTACGACTCAAGTAGTTTATTCAATAGGCTCCGAGGAGCGAGATATTACAAACATGGGTCTCATGACCCAACACTCAGAGCATACAAGTCAAAGCACAAGCGGAAGCTATCATGTCTGAGTACAGACAACTATAAATGAAAAAGGCTGAGAAGCCTGACTATCTATCAGATCCTGCCGAGGGCACAAGATCGTAGCTGAGGTATCAAGCTAAACGTCGAAGTCCACGTGAAACTACTAGCGAGACCGAAGTCTCTCTGCAAAAACATAAAATAGGCAAACGTGAGTACAAATGTACCCAGCAAGACTTACATCAGATCTATCTACATATGCCTCATTATCAACAAAGGGGATGGTGGAGTTTGACTGCAGCAAGCCAGCTTTGACTCAGTGGCTAACCTGAACTACGACTGCAAATAACTTTTGAGGTGGCGCACACGAGTCCACATATTCACCATATCAATACACCACTATGGATCCGCTCCCGTCTCCCTACGAGAACGCCATCCATAGCACTCACGCTTATCTTGCGTATTTTAGAGTATCCACTTTCACTTGTCTATGAACTGATATAAGCAACCCAGAAGTCCTTTTCCGTGGACACGGCTATTCGAATAGATTAGGTTAACCCTGCAGGGGTGTACTTCTTCACACACGCTCTCACCACTTACCGCCGTTTACACGACATGTACTCGGCAACCTTCAAGCGGAAGCCCAACGTGGGTGTCGGCCACGGCCTGCCTAAACACTCAAGTCTCTAGTCCAGGTTTATCGCCTATTCGGGTTCCATCCATGAGGAGATCCGGCCGGAGTTTCGCTCACAGCCCCAAACGATGTGTACAGGGTTCCGTGGCACCAAACGGGTGCCCGGTTTACCCGGCCACGTGCCTACCGCATCACAGCCCACCCCTACGGTCAGCGCTGTCCACGGCCTCCAGCATACTACAAACACCAGAAACTACTTGCAACTCCTGGACAGAGGACAAGGGTGATTAAGAAGCCGAGAGGGTCCATTGGTTTCGGGCCCAATGCGTGGTAGTAGCTGAATCATGGATCACAAACACAGAACTCAGTTCCTGAGGACGGCTGCAATGAGACAACCCACCATGTACTCCTACATGGCCTCTCACCGCTACCTTTACCAAATCGTGTTCACACACTTAGCTCACACACAGTAGGACATGTTCACACACCTCTGATTCATCCCCGATGAATCAGACCTGACTCAACTCTAAGCAGTAGCAGGCATGACAAACAAACATGAATGAGTAGGCACAACAGGGCTCAAACAACTCCTACTCATGCTAGTGGGTTTCATCTATTTACTGTGGAATGACAGGTCATGTAAAGGATAAAGGGGTTCAGCTACCGCAGCAAGTAACAGATGAATCGATGTTGTCCTAATGCAGTAAAAGAGAGCAGGAGCGAGAGAGTGGGATTTTATCGGAATGAACAAGGGGGGGTTTTGCTTGCCTGGCACTTCTGAAGATAACATTGAGTCTTCATCAGTGTCAACGATCACATCATCGGTATCACGTCTATCGAGAGGGGACAAATACCGGCAACAAAGAAGAAATACAATCAATGCAATGCACAATATGATGCATGCTATGACATGGCAATATGAATGTGTTTTGGGCTAATGCGACTAGCAACAGATTAAATGAAGTTGGTTTGAATACAAGATTCAAATTCAAACTCCATATGTGATTATTTAAATGTCATTCACTTCATTTGCTCTAAACAGTAGTGATAAGTTGTTCTAACATGCATGAAAATGGTACAGATGGATTCCTTGAATTTTTCTGATAATTTTTCATATATAAATTATTTAATTTGGAGTTACGGTTAATTTTCTATGAATTATTGAAGTTTAGGGCATTTTCTGATATTTCCTGAATATTTAGAATTAGAATAATTCCAGAAAATGAATTATGGCGTCAGCACCACGTCACTGTGACGTCAGCAGTCAACTGGGCTGGCTCGGGTCAAACCTGACATGTGGGGGCCACACGTCAGTGACACAGTGCTGGCTGGAGTCACAGACATGTGGGGCCGGTCAAAGGCCACGTCAGCGAGGTCAACGCCGACGCGTGGGGCCACTGCAATTAGATTAAACTTAATCTATTTTAGTTAGCCGGTTAGTTAGGCCGTGGGGCCCGGCTGTCAGTGGCTCTGGGGGTTAGTTAGTGGGGTCATTAGCGCTAATGACGACGCCACGTCAGATACGCCGGCGATGAGTCGCCGGTGACCACAGAACACGGCGGGGCACGCCGGACTTGCGCTAGAGGCGTCAGTTTGGCGCGCTGAGGGCACCAGGGGATGGCCCTTGCTCCCGCGCATCCAGAGGACCGAGTGGGAGGTCGTGGGGTCGACGGAGCTCGTCGGAACGGAGCTCGCGGCGGCGCCGGAGTTCGGTGAGTGCGGGGCTGGCGCTGTGGTGCACGGGAGGGCGAGTTAGGATAGGCGTTAGACTCCTGGTGGCTTCCTGAGTGCGGTGACACGCTCCGAGACGAGCTCAAGCGGCTGTAGTGACGGCGGTGACGAGGTCAGCGGCGGCCGGAGTTCGGCCGCGGCGGAGCTATGGCCTAGAGCTCGCAAACGCGAGGGGAGAGAGAGGGGTTCTGCACGGAGGCTCACCGCGGAGCTGTAGGGAGGGTTAGTGGGCTCGGGGGCGGCCGGAGTGCAGCGAATCGACGGCGACGACCTCCGGTGGCCGAGGAGGGGAACGGCGACGTGGGCGGCGATGCAGGGCGTCCGGGGCCTCGTGGCTTGGTGGAGAGGAAGAGGGGGTCGAGGCGGAGCCTCTGGGCTAGTCGGGGGAGCGAGGGAGGCCCGGCGGCCATGGCTACGGCGAGCGGCGCTCTCAGGTGCGTTCGGTGACGAGAGGGAGGGAGAACAGAGGAGGAGGAGGGGGTCCAGAGAGAGAGAGGCGGTCGAGGGGGGTCGAGGCCGTCTCCGTGGCGTCGCGAGGGGGTCGGGGAGGCTGCCACGGCGAAGCAGGAGGTGGCCGGCGTCGGCGCGCGTGCGTCCAGCACGCAGCTGCTTCGTGCGCTGGCACGGGAAGAAGACAGGAGAAGGGGGCCAGGTGGGCTGGGCCGCTGGGGGAGCTGGGCCGGGCAGGTAAGCAGGTAAGTGGCCCAGGTGGCCTCTCTCCCCTTTTTTTCTATTTTGTTTCTCTTTTCTATTTCTGTAGTTTTGTTTCTGATTTAGTTTATAGCCCAAATCATTTTAATAAATCCTGCAAATAATTGTGGCCACTAAAAGAATTATTACAGAGGCCCTTAACTATTTTCAGAATTGTTGGAGCATTTAAAAATATTAATAGTATTTAAATGCCCCAATTCAAATACAATATGGATTATTCAAAAATCCATAATGGCCCAAAAATATTGGCATCATTTTTGGTAGAGGTTTTTCACCTTTGTCAAAAATCATGAACATTTTTGAAAGCCATTTGGACTTACTTGAAAGTATTTTAGGTGAACCTAGTGAATTCCTTTAATGCTAGGGTTTGAGCAATCCCCATTTCAAATTTCATAAAATTTAAACATGTTGCATGGATGCTAAAGCAAAAACAAACAAGGGCTGATCTGGGGCTGTGACAGCTCACCCCCACTAACAAAAATCTCGTCCCGAGATTCAAGCGTAGGGTAAGGTGAAGGGGAAACGCAAACTAGTATAATCTTCATGATCCAGGGTGCACTTCAAATGAACGTTGATTTGAACACCATCATTGTCTTGTCGTCTTGCTCTGAGAACTTCAGCTAATCATGACAAGAAGAGGAAAGGAAAACTCTAGAACAATCGATCTTCGAGAAGACCGAACAACTTAGGATCAACTCATGGGATGAGATATAGCAACATCTCTTGAGCTGAGAGACGAAGCACAGATCCGAAGAAATGGAGTAAGACAAATGACGAGGGTTCGCTAAGTAGACAACAATTCCAGACTTAAGAATGTGGCGATCGGTTGTCAACGTAGCGAGGAGTTGGATTGCCATGATACCACAACGAGGCATCTTAGGGATGGTGACTCGTAGATATATCCCCTTAAGTGGCAAAAAGAATTACCTTTGATTCAAAGATCATTGAAACTCTTTATACCAGCCTAAGGCAATCACAAGCAATCGATTGGCGGGGTCGGTAGAATGGCATACTCGGACTTGGATGATGTGGATTACCTTGTTGAAGACAACGTAATGGATGAATTTGCTTATCACCGGAAATGGATGAGACCCATGGTAGAATGGCACATTGGTGGTGCAAGCTGGGAACAAAATGCAAATGCTGGAAATGATTCTGGTAACTGGGGAAGAACCCAACAATAGGGAGTGAATTCGCTGTTTGAAAAGATCATAGCATTGCCGAGGAAACTGAGAGCATCCCAATTAGTGTCGATGATAACACCTAGCGCTTGTGCGTGCTCTCAAGAACTTGAGCATTTCCATAATCATCAAGGTTTTATCAACATCCGTGTCAAGGGTGCTGACAACACAACATACTACCATGATGGCTAATGATGGATGATGCAGATGCAAAGGAAGATAACACATTCTCAGATTTCACCTTAGCGAGGCCAAGGAAACAAAATCTGGATGATCGACCGAGAGACATTTAGCACTCCGCTTCTAATGTTCTCCTTGATGTGCTAGTGTATCCCATTCATTGAAATGGTTTGGTATCTAGAACATCAAGTAAAGGTCAGACTTCGGGAACACAAAGATCCATAGGGGCAACTAGGGAGTAAATCCTATGAAATCCCTATGGGGAGGTGGCCAATTCCATCAAATAAGATACTATAATAATAGGTCTACCGGATGGGTGTGTTGGCCACGACATCCACCTTACCGGTTATCGAGAGACCAATATTATAGTTCTTGGGAAATGTTCCAACCCATCATATCTGCCTAAGATTCAGATCTGGTTGGTGTCAGGATATTCCAGACTCATCGAGTCTAGGAAGAAAAATAAAAGTTTGCAACACAAATCGACGAGATGACGTTGCGAGATTCTCGGGAGACGAACTACGATAGCAAGCTCCAAAACATGAGCTGGTTCTGCTACCAACATGTGAACATGTTGTCCAAGACAAGCATGACCACAAAGTAGTCTTATAATAAAACACTACCGAATTCAGGAGGGGAACCATCATCGAGGATATCGAAGTCCTTGCATAAGGTATACTCTTAAGAAGGAACTTCTTCTCCTTGAACAATTCAATCAGTGGCTTGGTGTGCTAGGGACACATATAGATTGAAGGTTGCAAGTCTTCAAACCACAGAATTCTTCGCACGTGTGCATGACTGATTTGGAATGATTCCAAGAAAACAACATTGACTTTCTCGAATCCACGGCGGCAACTTGCATCAGATGCACATGAATTAAAGGAAGTCACTACCTTCATCCAAACATATGCTTCATGAGCTAGCATGAACAAATGCTTTCAAAAGTTTCCAACACTGGCTTAATGTTCAGCAAAATTATGGAGGAGATAAGGATGTTGTCAATGGGCTCAACAACAATTCATCTAGGTTTCCTTTTAAAAGGAATTCCATAGTTAAGTGAACACGGTGATAGCATTGGTCAGACCAAAGATATAATGGTGTATGCTCGAGGAATCAACCACGAGTAAGACAACATTACGAATATCATTGGTTCTGATTTGATTTGACGATAGCCCACACTCAAATCAAAGGATTGATAAGACAATAGATCCAGCAACTGATCACAGGGACCAATCGATGAAGATATCATCTTTCTTCAACACACACTACACAAGAATATCCCTTTGGAACGAACTAAGTCAGGCAAGCTTTTATCTTCCAACTCTCCAAGTCGTTGTCTAACTTAACCAACTAGCTCAGGGATATCCAACACAGATTCTTGGAGAAGGATGGTTCACAAAAAACCAACTTGATCACGAGCTCAACATAGCGGTCAGGTGACAACCTGGTAATACTTCTGAGAAGATATTCAGAGAATCACGAGCCACCGGTATGTTACTAAGCTCGAGAACAATCTTGCTTTTCAGGGCAAGACGATATGATCAATAGAGCAAGAATTTGAAATAATCCTAACTCATCGATCGAGGAGTGAACCAGGAGAATGGACTAGGTAGCACGATCAATCTTAGAATGATGATTCAATAACCAACACACTAAGAATAAAATTATTGTCCTTTAACTACCCAGCAACGAGGTTGCTAGGCGTATTGATTTCACACATCACAATTCATTTGTCGGTATTCCGGTTGCATCAACACGAAGACCGAGGAATGACTAATGACGGCAAGAAGTATCACTGTACCAGGAGTTCATAGGATGGGGTGCAATTCCTATAACAATCCCGATTTAAAGATGGTAATACTCCAAGGTAGAACAGAACGAAAGCTGGATTAGCAATTTGATCTGCGGAGCACAACTTCTCTGACCCAATCCTGGATATGGAAGAGGTACTGGAGTTTGTTTCTCCTAGTCATTCTGCGATAGAATGGCTTGACGGACCACAAGAGTAATAGGCATCGATAAACGAACGCACGCATACTCTTGGCTATCAATTGATAGACGAGGGTCAGAATGCAACTAAAGAGAGACAACTCAAGGAACATATGATTTTCTGAGTTGTGGATGCATGGTTTAGCATGTCGAACGAATTCCACATGTTTCTTCCGGATAACCCATGCAGAAAAGTAGAAGTGGCAGAGTCACAATATATAACGGAGAACTCATCAAGAATAATCCTGTTGTGATATTTCAGTTCAACGAGGAACTTCTGCCATAAGTAGTTCATGGTATTTGGAAGAAGAAGATACCACGGACTTTAAGGACTATCGCAAAGGTTACTAATATCCTAAAGGAACTAGCAAACACTATCAACATGAAGTAAGTAGAGTGAATCTCGGGTTCAAAGCCCAAGGAGTAGAATACCTACTACTAAGTAGCATCACAGGATGCTTTCGAGAATGATGGCCAGAGTCATCACACTGGGAACACAAATCATGGCTAAATTACTAGATGATCCCCTAAGACACCTAGGGCCATAATAATATCTCCAACATATATGTCAAGGTAACGGAGTACCTCAACTTACTGATTAGTGTGGTTAATCTGGCCCATGGGAACATTGAAACGGGAAGAAAGGATTTGCAAATGCATCAGACTACTTAGAAACCTGGGATGACTCGGACAGCATAACGGCTGTAAATGCTCAGAAAAGATTTGAGACATTCACAAAAATGGTGGCATAACCACTCAGAAGCACAATATCAAGGTTTCGAGATCAACAATTAACATACAGAGGTAGAAACTGAACTGAGGCTTAAATCCAACAAACTTATAAGTCTACTGATTAGTAACACGTGATCCTAATAGAAAGAAGAGATAGCCTAGTTCTTAATCCCCGTAGAAGAGAAGATGACTCAGATCAAAAGGGCATAAGGTATAAGGAATAAAAAGAGCCTTACGTTCCATCCCACAATCAATTCCCTTATATAACTAAGAATTTCTAGACTCAACTTCGACCAGTTTGGCTTGGTAATCCTACAGGCAGTCAAGCTCTGATACCAACGCTGTCAGGACCCCGACTCAATGCCACATCGATCTAGCATGTAACACCTCATATTACTTTGCGGCCTCACGCACGGTATTCCCACGGGTGTCGCCTTACCTTTGCCCGGGACCGTTTGCGCCTTTTGGCACACGTATATGACAGTGTCGCTAGCATCCATATGATAAGGAGCCCGGGCTGACATGGCTAGTCGTAAACCCAAAGCGGCACAGACTTACAGGGACAGGCATCCATGACCCAGCATCGAACGTGTCGGTCATCAGCGAGTGAATCCAGGCTGTAGCACTGGGCTAGCAGGACTCCGGTGAACCGGGCTGTAGCGGGCTAACAGGACTCCGGTATTCACCGCGTGACATTTCCCCGAAGGGACAGACACAGGAACGAAGAAGGACACATGCCGGCCAGCCTAAGTGTTCCGGAGCAGTAGCAAGCTACCATGGCTCAGTGGAAACACTAGGAGACATTTCCCGGTAAGAGAGGCTACTAAAGATAAACAACTAGATGGTCAGATCCCACACATACCAAGCATTTCAATAACATACACACAATATGCTCGATATGTGCAATACAACATGGCATCACAAAATGACTCTACGACTCAAGTAGTTTATTCAATAGGCTCCGAGGAGCGAGATATTACAAACATGGGTCTCATGACCCAACACTCAGAGCATACAAGTCAAAGCACAAGCGGAAGCTATCATGTCTGAGTACAGACAACTATAAATGAAAAAGGCTGAGAAGCCTGACTATCTATCAGATCCTGCCGAGGGCACAAGATCGTAGCTGAGGTATCAAGCTAAACGTCGAAGTCCACGTGAAACTACTAGCGAGACCGAAGTCTCTCTGCAAAAACATAAAATAGGCAAACGTGAGTACAAATGTACCCAGCAAGACTTACATCAGATCTATCTACATATGCCTCATTATCAACAAAGGGGATGGTGGAGTTTGACTGCAGCAAGCCAGCTTTGACTCAGTGGCTAACCTGAACTACGACTGCAAATAACTTTTGAGGTGGCGCACACGAGTCCACATATTCACCATATCAATACACCACTATGGATCCGCTCCCGTCTCCCTACGAGAACGCCATCCATAGCACTCACGCTTATCTTGCGTATTTTAGAGTATCCACTTTCACTTGTCTATGAACTGATATAAGCAACCCAGAAGTCCTTTTCCGTGGACACGGCTATTCGAATAGATTAGGTTAACCCTGCAGGGGTGTACTTCTTCACACACGCTCTCACCACTTACCGCCGTTTACACGACATGTACTCGGCAACCTTCAAGCGGAAGCCCAACGTGGGTGTCGGCCACGGCCTGCCTAAACACTCAAGTCTCTAGTCCAGGTTTATCGCCTATTCGGGTTCCATCCATGAGGAGATCCGGCCGGAGTTTCGCTCACAGCCCCAAACGATGTGTACAGGGTTCCGTGGCACCAAACGGGTGCCCGGTTTACCCGGCCACGTGCCTACCGCATCACAGCCCACCCCTACGGTCAGCGCTGTCCACGGCCTCCAGCATACTACAAACACCAGAAACTACTTGCAACTCCTGGACAGAGGACAAGGGTGATTAAGAAGCCGAGAGGGTCCATTGGTTTCGGGCCCAATGCGTGGTAGTAGCTGAATCATGGATCACAAACACAGAACTCAGTTCCTGAGGACGGCTGCAATGAGACAACCCACCATGTACTCCTACATGGCCTCTCACCGCTACCTTTACCAAATCGTGTTCACACACTTAGCTCACACACAGTAGGACATGTTCACACACCTCTGATTCATCCCCGATGAATCAGACCTGACTCAACTCTAAGCAGTAGCAGGCATGACAAACAAACATGAATGAGTAGGCACAACAGGGCTCAAACAACTCCTACTCATGCTAGTGGGTTTCATCTATTTACTGTGGAATGACAGGTCATGTAAAGGATAAAGGGGTTCAGCTACCGCAGCAAGTAACAGATGAATCGATGTTGTCCTAATGCAGTAAAAGAGAGCAGGAGCGAGAGAGTGGGATTTTATCGGAATGAACAAGGGGGGTTTTGCTTGCCTGGCACTTCTGAAGATAACATTGAGTCTTCATCAGTGTCAACGATCACATCATCGGTATCACGTCTATCGAGAGGGGACAAATACCGGCAACAAAGAAGAAATACAATCAATGCAATGCACAATATGATGCATGCTATGACATGGCAATATGAATGTGTTTTGGGCTAATGCGACTAGCAACAGATTAAATGAAGTTGGTTTGAATACAAGATTCAAATTCAAACTCCATATGTGATTATTTAAATGTCATTCACTTCATTTGCTCTAAACAGTAGTGATAAGTTGTTCTAACATGCATGAAAATGGTACAGATGGATTCCTTGAATTTTTCTGATAATTTTTCATATATAAATTATTTAATTTGGAGTTACGGTTAATTTTCTATGAATTATTGAAGTTTAGGGCATTTTCTGATATTTCCTGAATATTTAGAATTAGAATAATTCCAGAAAATGAATTATGGCGTCAGCACCACGTCACTGTGACGTCAGCAGTCAACTGGGCTGGCTCGGGTCAAACCTGACATGTGGGGGCCACACGTCAGTGACACAGTGCTGGCTGGAGTCACAGACATGTGGGGCCGGTCAAAGGCCACGTCAGCGAGGTCAACGCCGACGCGTGGGGCCACTGCAATTAGATTAAACTTAATCTATTTTAGTTAGCCGGTTAGTTAGGCCGTGGGGCCCGGCTGTCAGTGGCTCTGGGGGTTAGTTAGTGGGGTCATTAGCGCTAATGACGACGCCACGTCAGATACGCCGGCGATGAGTCGCCGGTGACCACAGAACACGGCGGGGCACGCCGGACTTGCGCTAGAGGCGTCAGTTTGGCGCGCTGAGGGCACCAGGGGATGGCCCTTGCTCCCGCGCATCCAGAGGACCGAGTGGGAGGTCGTGGGGTCGACGGAGCTCGTCGGAACGGAGCTCGCGGCGGCGCCGGAGTTCGGTGAGTGCGGGGCTGGCGCTGTGGTGCACGGGAGGGCGAGTTAGGATAGGCGTTAGACTCCTGGTGGCTTCCTGAGTGCGGTGACACGCTCCGAGACGAGCTCAAGCGGCTGTAGTGACGGCGGTGACGAGGTCAGCGGCGGCCGGAGTTCGGCCGCGGCGGAGCTATGGCCTAGAGCTCGCAAACGCGAGGGGAGAGAGAGGGGTTCTGCACGGAGGCTCACCGCGGAGCTGTAGGGAGGGTTAGTGGGCTCGGGGGCGGCCGGAGTGCAGCGAATCGACGGCGACGACCTCCGGTGGCCGAGGAGGGGAACGGCGACGTGGGCGGCGATGCAGGGCGTCCGGGGCCTCGTGGCTTGGTGGAGAGGAAGAGGGGGTCGAGGCGGAGCCTCTGGGCTAGTCGGGGGAGCGAGGGAGGCCCGGCGGCCATGGCTACGGCGAGCGGCGCTCTCAGGTGCGTTCGGTGACGAGAGGGAGGGAGAACAGAGGAGGAGGAGGGGGTCCAGAGAGAGAGAGGCGGTCGAGGGGGGTCGAGGCCGTCTCCGTGGCGTCGCGAGGGGGTCGGGGAGGCTGCCACGGCGAAGTAGGAGGTGGCCGGCGTCAGCGCGCGTGCGTCCAGCACGCAGCTGCTTCGTGCGCTGGCACGGGAAGAAGACAGGAGAAGGGGGCCAGGTGGGCTGGGCCGCTGGGGGAGCTGGGCCGGGCAGGTAAGCAGGTAAGTGGCCCAGGTGGCCTCTCTCCCCTTTTTTTCTATTTTGTTTCTCTTTTCTATTTCTGTAGTTTTGTTTCTGATTTAGTTTATAGCCCAAATCATTTTAATAAATCCTGCAAATAATTGTGGCCACTAAAAGAATTATTACAGAGGCCCTTAACTATTTTCAGAATTGTTGGAGCATTTAAAAATATTAATAGTATTTAAATGCCCCAATTCAAATACAATATGGATTATTCAAAAATCCATAATGGCCCAAAAATATTGGCATCATTTTTGGTAGAGGTTTTTCACCTTTGTCAAAAATCATGAACATTTTTGAAAGCCATTTGGACTTACTTGAAAGTATTTTAGGTGAACCTAGTGAATTCCTTTAATGCTAGGGTTTGAGCAATCCCCATTTCAAATTTCATAAAATTTAAACATGTTGCATGGATGCTAAAGCAAAAACAAACAAGGGCTGATCTGGGGCTGTGACACGAAGTTTGACCCATTGTCCGTGATGATACTATGCGGAACTCCATATCTGAATATCAACTCTCTGATGAAACTGATAGCGGTGCAAGCATCGAGATTCTTGATAGGCTTGGCTTCAATCCATTTGGTGAACTTGTCGACTGCTACCAGCACATGAGTGAAGCCGCTCCTGCCTGTTCTCAGTGGCCCAACCATATCCAGCCCCCAAACAGCGAAGGGCCAGATGAGTGGAATGGTTTTCAGGGCTGACGCGGGCTTGTGCGGCATATTGGAGTAATACTGACACCCTTCACATTTGTCGACTATCTCTTTAGCCATCTCATTGGCCCTTGGCCAGTAGAACCCCGCTCGGTATGCTTTAGCCACAATGGTCTGAGAGGACGCATGATGACCACAGGTCCCCGAGTGGATATCGTTAAGGATCATCTGACCTTCTTCTGGTGTGATACACTTCTGGCCGACCCCAGTCGCGCTTTCCTTATATAACTGTCCCTTTATGACTGTAAAGGCCTTGGATCGACGGACGATCTATTGAGCCTCTTCCTCGTCTTCTGGGAGTTCTTTCCTTAGGATGTACGCGATGTACGGTTCTGTCCAGACGGGAGTGATAACCAGCACTTCCATTATCAGATCGACCACAGCTGGAACTTCAACTTCAGTCGGATCCGTGGCGCTTTTTGGCTATGGGGCCTCTTCCGTGAAGGATCCTCCTGGACTGATGGTGTGTGGATGTGTTCCAAAAACACATTGTTGGGAATGGCTTCTCTTTTGGAACCTATTTTTGCCAAATCATCAGCTGCTTGATTTTTCAGTCGGGGTATGTGATGAAGCTCTAACCCCTCGAATTTCTTCTCCAGCTTTCTCACTGCATTGCAATAACCAGTCATGGCTGGACTTCTGACATCCCACTCCTTCATCACCTGATTAACCACCAAATCTGAGTCGCCATAGACCATGAGGTGACGGACGCCGAGTGAGATGGCCATGCGCAACCCATATAAAAGTGCTTCATATTCTGCCTCGTTATTGGAGGAATCAAAATGGATTTGAAGAACATATCTGAGTTTATCTCCTCTGGGGGAGACCAACACCACTCCGGCACCGGAACCACTCAGCATCTTGGAGCCGTCGAAAAACATAGTCCAATGCTCCGAGTGAATCTGAGTCGGCAGCTGCTGTTCAATCCACTCGGCGACGAAATCTGCGATTGCTTGGGACTTGATAGCTTTCTTTGCCTCAAACTTGATATCAAGGGGAAGGAGTTCAATCGCCCATTTTGCCACTCGACCAGTTGCATCCCTGTTATGTAGGATCTCTGATAATGGAGCATCGCTGACGACTGTAATGGAATGATCACAGAAGTAGTGAGCAACTTTCTTGGTGGTCATATAAGTCCCATATACAAGCTTTTGATAGTGAGGATATCTTTGCTTCGATGGGGTCAAGACTTCAGAAATATAATATACTGGGCGCTAAACTTTGAAGGTTTTCCCTTCTTCTTCCCGCTCGACCGTAAGTACCATACTAACGACTTGTCCTGTGGCTGCAATGTAAAGCAGCAAAGGCTCTTTGCTGATTGGGGCAGCAAGCACCGGCTGGGTGGAGAGCAGAGCTTTGAGCTCTGCAAATGCTGCATCAGCTTCGGGAGTCCACTCGAACTTGTCGGACTTCTTCATCAATCGGTAAAGAGGTAATGCCTTTTCACCGAGACGAGATATGAATTGACTTAGGGCGGCCAAACAACTAGTAAGCTTCTGGACGTCGTGCACTCGCATAGGGCTTTTCATTCGGAGTATAGTGCCAACTTTTTTGGATTGGCGTCGATTCCCCGTTCGGAAATGAGAAAGCCAAGTAACTTTCTGCCAGGGACTCCAAATGTACACTTTGATGGATTAAGCTTGATATCATACCTCCTGAGGTTGGCAAAGGTTTCAGCAAGGTCAGTCAGCAGGTCGGAACCCTTCCGTGACTTGACCACAATATCATCCATGTATGCTTCCACGTTCCGACTGATTTGAGTGAGTAAACACTTCTGAATCATCCTCATGAATGTGGCTCCGGCATTCTTGAGGCCGAACGGCATGGTAACATAACAGAAGCACCCGAATGGAGTGATGAAAGCTGTCCTGATCTCGTCAGGTCCATACAGACGGATCTGATGGTACCCGGAATAGGCGTCTAAGAAAGACAGTCGCTCACATCCCGCAGTCGAGTCGACTATCTGGTCGATGCGGGGGAGAGGAAAATGATCTTTCGGGCAGGCCCGATTGATATGTTTAAAGTCAATGCACATGCGAAGTGACTTGTCCTTCTTGGGGACCATGACAACGTTGGCGAGCCACTCGGAGTGGTAGATTTCTCGGATGAACTCTGCTGCTAAGAGCCGAGCCACCTCTTCGCCAATAGCTTTTCTCTTTTGGACGGCGGACCGTCGAAGATGTTCCTTGACAGGTTTTACTTTTGACTCGACTCTCAGGCGATGCTCAACCAGCTCCCTGGGAACACCTGGCATGTCAGAAGGCTTCCATGCGAAGATGTCCCAGTTCTCACGGAGGAACTGGATGAGCGCTTCTTCCTATTTGGAGTCGAGTGTTGTCGAGATATGAGTCGGGGCGGCGCTGGGGTCGGTCGGGTGGATGTGAGCTGTCTTCGTGTCGCCAGTCGACTGAAAAGCTGACTCTGTAGCGGGCTTCTTGGCTCGCAACAGATCACTCGGGTCTGCAGTCTTCTGGTATTTCTGCAACTCCACCACTGCCATCTGTGCGTCGGTGATCTTCGAACCCTTCTGAAAACATTCTTCCGCTTTCTTTCGATTGCCCGTAATGGTGATCACACCTTTGGGGCCAGGCATCTTCAATTTGAGATACACGTAACATGGTCGGGCCATGAAGCGTGCATAAGCCGGCCTGCCCAAAATAGCGTGATAGGCACTCTGGAAGTCTACAACTTCAAATGTCAATTTTTCTTTGCGGTAATTCTTGGAATCACTGAAAACCACATCAAGAGAAATCTGGCCGAGTGATTCAGCCTTCTTCCCAGGAATGATTCCGTGGAAGCTCATGTTGCTGGCACTGAGTCTGGACTTCGGAATGCCCATCCCCTTCAACGTCTCAGCGTATAATATGTTCAAACCACTGCCACCATCCATCAGGACTTTGGTCAGTCGAGTGCCTTCAACAACTGGGTCGACCACCAAAGCTTGCCTCCCAGGGGTGGCAATGTGCGTTGGGTGGTCGGACTGGTCGAATGTTATGGCAGTCTGAGACCATTTCAGGTAACTAGGTGTCGCCGGAGCGACCATATTCACCTCTCGGTTAATAACTTTCAGTCGACTTTTGCTCTCAACATCAGCAAAAATCATCAGGGTGGAATTGACTTGAGGGTATCCGTCATCACTGTCCTCTTTGTCCTCGACCTTGTCTGACTCCTTTTCCTTTCCCTTGGGCTGCTTGCCCTGGAACTGCTGGATCAAGAGTCGACACTGCCGAGTGGTATGTTTCGGGTAAATAAAATTACCCTCTTCATCTTTCTTCGTGTGGACGAGACACGGTAAGTCCAACACATCATTTCCCTCCTGGTCTTTAACCTTTTTGGGGTTCCAAGGCCCTTTAGGTTTCCCTTTATACTTTCCTTGGGCCAAAGCTAAGGCTTCCCCGGGAGCCGCTGGCTCGTCTTTCCGCTTCTGTTTCCGACTGGAATTGCCTCCGGTTTCTTGGGCGACTGACTTGAGCTTGCCACTCCTGAGTCGATCCTCATCTTCGCCGTTAGCGTACTTGGTGGCAATCTCCATCATCCGATTCAGGGACATATCTCTGGTTCGACCGAATTTCAAATTCAGTTCTCTGTATTTGACGCCTTCCTTGAAGGCACAAACTGCTTGGTGGTCAGGCACATTCTCCACCGAGTGATGTAACGTGATCCATCTCTGGATGTAATCCCTTAAAGTTTCATTCGGCTTTTGCACACAAGACCGCAGTTCCGTCAGTCCTGCTGGTCACTTGCATGTGCCTTCAAATGTGGTGACGAACACTCAGGAGAGATCTTCCCAAGTGTAAATGCTGCTAGGCGCTAGCTGGTTTAGCCACGCTCTGGCCGAGCCCTCCAACATGAGAGGCAGGTGCTTCATGGCCACTTCATCATTGCCGCCGCCAATCTGGACGGCCACTCGGTAGTCCTCAAGCCAAGTATCGGTCTTGGACTCGCCAGTGAATTCACTGACTCTAGTCGCCAACCTGAAATTGGGAGGAATCACAGCAGCCCTGATGGCTCTACTAAAGCAATCTGGCCCCGAAATATGTACTCTGCTGCTGGCAGGCGCATCTCTATCATGGCCTTCTCGGTGAGCCCTGTTCCTGTCGACCAGACCTTGGACGAGGATGGATCTCGCGTCAAAGCCTGGCCCTCTGGGGTCGACTGGAATCCTTCGCCCACCACTATGAGGGTGCCTGTCATCCTGCTGGCGGGCCACATACGACCCGCTCCTCGGGGGAGGCGTGGGCACTCGACGTCGACCGTCACGATTGACTCGGTGATCATACTGCTCATGGTTCCCATACTGGTCACACCGATCTCCACGTCCCTCACGCCTCGGGGGCGATCTCGGGCTGTGAGCCGACTGGACTGTGTCCGCAGCAACGGATCTGTTGTGAATTCTGTTCCGCGACTGAGAAACAGCGGAATTCTGATCTCCTGCTGCCCGGAGTAACGCTCTGATCTGTAGCAAGCCTCTGCCAGCCTCCGACTGGGAAGGCTAAATCGACTCCGCTATACGGGCCGCAGCTGCTAAATTCTGAATCGGAGTCCGATATACCTGCGGGGGCGGGAAGAGCTGACATCGACTGGATTCAGGAACCCGTTGTCGCGCCCGCTCATCGAGTGCTCGCTGGAGGTTCTCCAGTCGAGTGCACTCGGCCAAGTTTGCCAGGCGCGCGTCCTCCAAGGCATGAGCCTCGGGGGTTTCTCCAACGATAGGAGTATGCAGCGCATCCACATTCCGGCGATGAAGTTCTTCTCTCTGCAGCGACGTGAGAGGCTCGGGAAGATACTCCTCATGGGGACGTGACGGGTCGCCTCCTCCCGCGCCTCCGTCGGTGCGGGTAAAACCGGGGGGACTGGGCGGTTCGTCGACCATCAGAACCTCTGCCGCTGGATTGCTGCTGTCGCACTCGGATGCAGTCTCTTCAAAGCCAGTCGAACAGGCCGTAGAGGGATTCGTCCGACTCGATCGCCGCGACTTGAGGGATGACCGACTGACGGGCCACCGCGTGTCTCACCCACCGCTGAAGTCTCGACCGACCGAAGAGCTTGCGCCGGCGAGAAAGGGGGAGGGAGGACAACACAGGAGCCGACCGGTAGGGGGTCAACGGATGCCGCAGGAGAACACCACGGACGCACGCGCTAAAGTGCGTTGCCCCGCGGACAGGGAGTGCGTCCACGTCGAGCGGAGCCTCCTGAAGCCAGGCGGAATCATCGGCGATGAACGTGAGCGCGCCGAGACGGATCTCGCGGCCCTCCACCAAAACTCCGTCGAAAACCATGATGATTCGGGTCGGAAAAGATCGCAACTCCTCCAACAAAACGCTAAAACACTTGCCCCACGGTGGGCACCAACTGTCGTGGTTCTAAGTCTGACAGTAATGTAGGGGGTTAAGTATGGAGAGGCGAGATCTTAGCTATGGAGAAGTTGTAAGGACGCAAGGTTTACGAGTTCAGGCCCTTCTCGGAAGAAGTAAAAACCCTATGTCTCAGAGCCCGGAGGCGGTCGACTGGATTATGTGAGTATGAGTTACAGAGGTGCGAACCCTTGTCTCGGAGGAGGGGGGTGGCTTATATAGAGTGCGCCAGGACCCCGGCCAGCCCACGTTACGAAGGGTTCAATGTACATTAAGGCAGGGCGTTACTGGTAACGCTAGTAATAAAGTGCTATGATGACCATAAAAGCTATTTAATGACCGACCGTTAGCGTGCGAGGTGACTTTAGATCTCCTGGCCGTCGAGTGGTTGGATCTTGGTCGAGTGATCGCTTCTTGGTCGAGTGACTTTGAGTCTATTGAGTGGAACACCTTCAAGTCGATTGAAAGGTGATTTCTTCTAGAGATGTCCTTGGGTAGGGCAGTTAGGACAGGTCCATGACCCTACCCTAGGTACATAGCTTCATCATGATCCAATTGGAGTATGCGCTGTACTCTTTAGGGAGTTCGGCTTCTGTCCATTCGGCTACGAAGTCGGCCAGTACTTGCGACTTAATGGCTCGTCATGGCTTATATGTTATGTCGAACGGGAGGAGCTCAATAGCCCATTTGGCAATCCGGCCCGTGGCATCACGGTTGTTTATTATGTCATTGAATGGTACTTCGGATGCCACCGTGATCGAGCACTCTTGAAAGTAGAGTCGTAATTTCCGGGATGCCATAAACACCACGTATGCTATCTTTTGGTAATGTGGGTACCGTGATTTGCATGGAGTGAGGACAGTGGATACATAATATACCGGCTTTTGAAGCAGGAATTTATGTCCGACCGTCTCTCGTTCGACGACGAGCACTGTGCTTACAACTTGGTGAGTTGCCGCTATATATAATAGCATTGGTTCACCAATAGTTGGCGCGGCCAGGATTGGGTTGGCGGCCAGGATGGCTTTGATTTCATCAAGTCCGGCCGTGGCTGCGTCCGTCCACTCGAAGTGTTCGATGCGCCTAAGAAGGCGATAAAGGGGAAGTGCCTTTTCTCCTAATTGGGAGATAAAGCGGCTTAAAGCCTCCATGCATCCAATCAATTTTTGGATTTGCTTGAGGTCAGTTGGGGTAGCCAACTGTGACAGAGCTCGGATTTTAGCCGGATTTGCTTCAATTCCTCTACTGGAGACGATGAAGCCCAGGAGCTTTCCGGCAGGAACGCCGAAGACACATTTTTTCGGATTGACCTTAATGTCGTATGTTCGGACATTGGTGAATGTGAGCCTCAAGTCGTCTATTAAAGAGTCGATGTGTCTGGTTTTAATGACCACGTCGTCTACATATGCCTCCACAGTCTTGCCGATCTACTTTTCCAGACATGTCTGGATCATGCGCTGATATGTTGCGCAGGTGTTTTTGAGCCCAAAGGGCATTGTGTTAAAGCAGAAGGGGCCGTATGGTGTTATAAATGCTGTTGCGGCTTGATCAGACTCCGCCATCTTAATCAGGTGGTAACCGGAGTATGCGTCAAGGAAGCACAGTTATTCGTGTCCTGCAGTAGCGTCGATGATTTGATCGATGCGAGGGAGTGGGAAGGGATCCTTTGGGCAAGCCTTGTTAAGGTCTTTGAAGTCGACACATAGGCGCCATGATTTGTCCTTTCTTGGTACCATCACCAGGTTTGCTAGCCAATCCGGATGTTTTATTTCTTTAATGAATCCGGCTTCCAGTAGCTTGGCCAGCTCCTCTGCCATGGCTTGTCGCTTAGGTTCAGAGAAACGCCGAAGAGTCTGCTTGACCGGCTTGAATCCTTTTAGAATATTAAGGCTATGCTCGGCCAATCTGCGTGGGATTCCTGGCATGTCTGAAGGATGCCAGGCAAATATGTCCCAATTCTCACGCAGAAACTCCCGTAGTGCGGCGTCTACAGCGGGGTCTAGTTGTGCCCCAATGGATGCTATTTTTGTAGGGTCTGTTGGATGGACTTGGAATTTAAATATTTTGTCTGTTGGTTTAAAGGAGGTGGACTTGGATCTTTTGTCTACTATCACGTCGCCCCTGTCCACCGTGGAGCGCAGCACTGTTAACTCCTCTGCCACAAGGGCTTCGGATAATTCCTCGAGGGCTAGTGCGGCTGTTTTGTTCTCGGCACGGAGTGCTATGTCCAGATCACTAGCTAGAGTGATAATTCCCTTGGGTCCGGGCATTTTGAGCTTCATGTACCCGTAATGGGGTATGGCTTGAAAAATCGTGAATGCCTCCCTCCCTAGAAGGGTGTGGTATCCACTACTGAATGAGGCCACTTGGAATGTAATTTCTTCGGACCTGTAATTCTCCGGTGTGCCGAATACCACATCAAGTGTGATTTTCCCAGCGTAGCGTGCCTCTCGACTAGGGATGATTCCTCGGAAGGTCGTACTGCTTTGCTCAATACGGTTTTTGTCCATGTCCATCTTTTGGAGAGTTTCCTCATAGATGAGGTTTAATCCGCTGCCGCCATCCATGAGCACCTTACTGAGCTAAAAGTCGTCCACAATTGGACCGAGGACCAAAGCGGCTGGTGCTCGGGCTGTTCGGAATTTAGGTTCGTCACTGACGTTGAAGGTGATAGCCGTGTCGCTCCATGGATTTATTGCTGCCATGTGGCAGACTTCGGCAAGGTCGCGGAGTGCTCGCTTACGCCTATTATTTGAGGCGAATGTCTCGAAGACTGTTAATACTGTGTTGTTATCCGTGGGGAGGTGCTCTGAGGTATTTTGGGTGAGGAGATCCTCACCTCTTTTGGCAACCTGCCGGAGTACCCAACATGCTCTAAGGCTGTGTGTTGATATGGTATCCGTTGTACTATGAATTTTGTAGGGCCCGTTGAGCCATCCCTCCAATACGGTTCCATGCCCTGTACTGGGCTTTTGCTTCTTTGTAATTGGGTCGGGCGACTTATAAGAGTGCGCCCTTTTAGTTCAGACTGGGGGTTTTGTCAAAGCCGGATTATCCCAAAATTGTGTTTGGGTTTTCCAGGCACTCTCCATCGCACAGTATTTCCGTACAATGTCCGCCAAGTCAGCGACGTGTGCTACGTCACGGCGACTTATGGCATTGAGGACTCCCTTGTCCGTGCAATTGTTGCAAAAGAACGAAATTGCATCTTCCTCGCGGCAGTCCTTCACCTTGTTCATTACAAGGAGGAATCTCGCCCAATAGTGATGTACTGTCTCTTGGGGCGCTTGCCTAATGTGGGAAAGATAGTTTGTATCTGGGTGGGTGGGTGGATTGAAGTCCGGACCTTGACCCAATCTGTGATCCCGGGGCAGGGGAGTTTCCGATCTTGGAAGTTCGGGCTCTAGGATATTGCCATGCGGGTTCGGTATGTGGCCTGATTCTGGATTCAGGGTTAGGGCGGCGTCCTCCCGTGAGCGCGTATCCTGTTCGGAGAGCTCGGGAATCTAGACATAGTTCGTCCTCGAGATAGAGGGAGAATCGCCACATTGCTCCTCCACCACCGCTATTTGATGGGTGACCGGCGAAGAGTTAATCTCCCTTTGGTCGGGTTTAAGCCCGATCCGATCGTAGTCCGTAGTGACTCCCAGAGCGGCAATGTGATCCAAGAGCTCATTCAAAGAGGAGAGCTCCATTGGATCCATCTGCTCGGCGAATTTTGAGCCGATGTGGAGGCTATTTTCGATGACCCGAGAGGTCATCGTCGGTGCAGCGGTCGAGCGGGCGGTCATGACGAAGCCGCCTAGTCGGAGAGTTTGGCCTACAGCCAGGGCTCCCCCAGAGGTGATGTTGTCCTTGACAACAAGGCGAGTCATCTTCCTTATGATGACGACACGGTGGAACTCTCAATGAGAGCACCAATGTCGGTGTCAAAACCGGCGGATCTCGGGTAGGGGGTCCTGAGCTGTGCGCCTAAGGCGGATGGTAACAGGAGGCAGGGGACACGATGTTTTACCCAGGTTCGGGCCCTCTCGATGGAGGTAATACCCTATGTCCTGCTTGATTGTTCTTGATGATATGAGTATTACAATAGTTGATCTACCACGAGATCAGAGAGGCTAAGCCCTAGAAGCTAGCCTATGGTATGATTGTATGTTGTCCTACGGACTAAAACCCTCCGGTTTATATAGACACCGGAGGGGGCTAGGGTTACACAAGGTCGGTTACAAAGGAGGAGATATACATATCCATATTGCCTAGCTTGCCTTTCACGCCAAGTAAAGTCCCATCCGGACACGAGACGAAGTCTTCAATCTTGTATCTTTATAGTCCAACAATCCGGCAAAGGATATAGTCTAGCTGTTCGGAGACCCCCTAATCCAGGACTCCCTCATAGACACTCCAAACTCCTCTGAGGCCACCTTACGAATGCAAATCGCCATCTTCATCCACACATTGTCCGCATCTCCTCCTTCCTCCCAAGGGCCCTCCTTAATGACCCTCTTCGTGAACGCCTGAGCTACCTCCCCCTTGAGCTTCCACCATTTCGTTCTAGCGACTTTGGCACGCTTATCCCAGTAGACACGAATCCGAAAGCGGAAGTTAGGAACCATCAGCTTATGCTGAGTTACAACACCCTCTCGAGGTATCACCTTACAGTCTAGGCATGCACGTCTATGTTCTCTTCTCGAGAGGATGAAATCAATCTGGCTAGAGTGTTGCCCACTACTAAAAGTCACCAAATGTGATTCTCTCTTTCTAAATAGGGTGTTAGCTACAATCATGTGGCAGGATGATGAAGATAAAAAGAAAAGTCACTTAGTTAACTAGAAAACCCGCTGTAAACCTAAAGATCATGGGGGGTTGGGGGTCCTTAATTTGGATATCATGGATAAAGCATTGCTAGGTAAGTGCTTTCGAAAACTAGGAACTAAACTTGAGCTTTAACAATTTGTTTTGTTGAATAAATATGTCCCTAGTGGGTGTATTTCTAAAACTAAACCTAAGGTGGGGATTCACAATTCTGGTCTAGCATTCGGAAAGTTAAATAGAATCTTTATCAATTCTGCAAGAGAAGTTTGGGAGATGGTTAGAATACAAGAGTTTTGGGAAGATTGGTGGATAGATGAAAAACCTTTAAAATTCGACGTTTTTGATATAGCTTACCACTCTTGTCAAGTGGTAAAAACCTTTAAAATTAGCTTGCCCTAGACTATATTTTTAAGCTTTGATCATGACATTACTGTTGCTAAAGCCTTGTAGAAAGGCTGGGGGGTCAGGTTCGGGAGAACTATATATGGGGATACTCTAGAGCTTTGGAATAGTTTGAAACTTAGATGTGAAGAGGTAGAAATGGGATCTAGTAAAGATAAGATAAATTGGTTGTTAATAGTTGATGGATTTTTTTGCCAAGTCTTTATAAGGCAAAGTAGTTGAATCTAATTGCAACTTCCCTCAAAAGTTTTTATGGAAGGTCAAAGTACCGGCTAAGAGAAAGTTTTTCTCTGTCTTAAGGCTAGCAAAAGCATTCACACCAAAGATACTCTCTTAAGGATAGGATGGATTGGTAGTAAAATGTGTGTCTTTTCTCGTAAAGAGGAGACAATTGATCATCAGTTATTCCAATTCTTTGGTGTTGGTTTTGACCTGGAGCTTGCAGAAATGTGCTTTAGTCTAAGTTCTACTCCTACTACACTTGGTGATTACTTTGGGAACTGGATTAGAAGTTTACCAAAGATATAGAAAAAGCTAATGTTGGAGGTGTAGAAATGATGTCATTTTTAGAAAGAAAAAAACTTACCAATGATCATATGATCCTCATAAAGTTGATTTGCTATTGGATTATTGGATGGTCTATTTTGTGGATAAAGGAGGAAAACAAAGGGGTGCTGGTGGTAGGAGCAAAACTACTCAAGCTGGTAGCAAATGAAGTATATAGATCGTCACAAGGTTGGAGGCGCGGTGTCCTGAAATTGGTGGCAAAGTGTTGAAGCTTACAACACTAGCGATTACTGCTTCATTTCTTCCACCTGTGAGGAGTTGTTGATTGTCCTCTTTTAGCAATCTTTCTTGTTCTTTTTTTTTGCCGTTGATGTAGTTATGCACCTAGTTATGCTAGCTTGTTTAGTTGGTTTCTCAGCTCCTTCATGATGGGGTTGTGGAAGAAGTTTGGTCATGTTTATTTGTTGTTCTAGTTCTTGTGGTGCTAGAGACTGCTTATATGTGAGTAGCTCCTTCTTTTTATAGTTTGGTGATTAGGTCGCTTTGCTGGGTGCTTGGAGCACTATGTTGATCCTTATTAGAAGCTCAGTAGATGTTATATTATGGTGGTAGTCTATATTAGGTGGACCTTTTGGTTTCTATTGATAGAAATCAAAGGGGGCGAGCCCTCTTTTATAATAATAAAGAAGGCTTTCGATCGGTGGGTTGCTATATTAACCAATTCCCTAGCAAAATATAGGTTATAGACCGAAAAACAGCAACCCGGTTTTGGGTAAGCTGTTTGAGCAATTTTTTGGGCCAAAACCCTAATTTTTCAGTTTGTAGGTATTTGGCTCATTTTTAGGATTGTTGCTGGAGATGCTTCGAGGGCATCAATTTTTTAAGACCTTTTAGGGATTTGACAAAAGGATGTAATAAGTTTAGAGGGTCTAAAACTAAAGTAATAAGGATCAAATGATCACCTTTGGAAATTTGCTTCAAGCACCAACTTGAAAGAAACTTACAAGCTTCTAAGAACACTAAGGTGTTCGGGTGTGGTGGCGCAAGCAAGCTTGGTAGGCCGAGGTACATTTGAGGGAAAGAGGTGATGGAGCATCCTAGGGTGGTTGCGATCACGTCAGAGGTTTGGGATATCAAGCTAAAATGGAGCAATATTGATCACACAATTACTAATTTGGTCATCAGGCCAAAAAGACCTTGTCCAAGGAGGAGGTGAGAAAAGAGAGGTTGAAGTCATCTAAGCCAGGACTCAACAAACGATTCATGCAGAATAAGGTAAGTCAAAAAGGGAAGGAGGTTGCTTGCATCGTAAAGATAAATTTCAATTGCAAGAACAAATGAAGACAAGGAGATCACGAAAAGAATCTTATAGGATGATGATTGTGAAGGCAACAACCAATGCCATTGGATTGAATAACCAGTGTACGTTTTCTTTTTGCTTTCAAACCAAATCCAAGGCAAGGTAAAATCTTGAATTTTCCTCGCCATCAATAGCATAACAACACTTCGCCATGGTTCTTCAGGTAAGTTTTTGGAGTGCAGATCATCATTCATAATAAGGGCCTCTTTTATTCACAGGATTTTGAAAATGTAGGAATAGGAAAAGTATAGAATTGCAGTGGCATGTCAACTTGAATCCTATAGGATTAGGAAAGAGTCTTGATGCCACATGAAAAACAAAGGAATTGTAAAAAGAGGTTACAGTGGATGTTAGATTTCCTATGAAATATAGTACAAAAGATTTCATAGGATAAATTCCTATGAGATCCAATCCTATGAATCAAAGGGCCGACATAGGAAAAAATCCTAAGGATTTCAATTCTTCAAAAATCCTAAAGAATTCCTTTGAATCAAAGGAGCCCTAAAAGATAGAAGATCTTGGCGGAAATGGATGCCAAAAGAGGGACAATCTCCACCGGGCACGCACCTAGTGAGAGGGAAACGAGTGCAGATCATCATTCATAACAAAAGATAAAAGATCTTGGCAGAAATGGAGGCCAAAAGAGGGACAATCTCCGCCGGACACGCGCCTAGTGAGAGGAAAACGAGGGGAACGGCGCATCCCAATCTCATCGACAGCACGGGAACACTAGGCAAGCAATCAGCAAGCAACAAAATACTAACTACATCGCCATCAAAACCAAGTGCAACATGCCAACATCAGAAGCACTATCAACTGCAACATTTCACCATCAGACGCATCTATCGACAGCTATATGCAAACTTGCAACCAGATTAGCTTACAACGATCAGTGCAATCCCAAGTATGATGTACTACGGAACATGGTGAGCAATTATGCTATATACGCAAAGTAGATTATCAGATAATTCCAAAGCGACAACTGTTATGAACGCTATTCCTATATGCAGAAGTAGATTGGCAGTTAATTCTGATTGCTACAATGCTAAACATGAAGCACGTATACCTAATAGGCGAGTGTTTATACAATAGACTATTATCCATCTTCTATAGAGTAGAACACTGGCCAGTACAAGCATTTTTTATCTCCGACTAAACCAAAATTCAGACTAGCCACCATGCTATGTAAATATGTTATGTAACTAAAAATGTGCTAGTATGATATGTTATGTAACTAAAAATGTTACATTTTACTAGGAGTCTAGGATGCATCTGTAAATAATATGTTATGTAACTAAAAATGTGCTAGTATGATGCATGTATACCTGGAAGTGAGCTATATATTATACATTTTACTAAACAGAACAGAGCAGTAAACATCAACGTCCAACCACTACAATCAAACTTTCTCCGACATACGGAAGCACAATTCAACACTAAGTGACAATGCAAGCTGCAGCGCACGATCAAGAACAGGCCAGGCGGACAGCAACCAAGTACACAACAACAGGACAAACATCTTCATCATAATGCGGAAGCAACAGAGATGGCCATAAAAAAAATTGAACATGTTCACTCACAGCAGCACAGTCAACTACTACAACCGAAGCTAAAAACATCCATCCATCCATTGTGCACACTCATCTCGATTAGGTTACAGCACATACTGAGCAACTAAGCCGACGGAACAATTAGTACGGAGCACAAATCGAAGAAGCACGGTCACACCTAGGAGCTTACCACCGTCGCAACCACAGCGAGATACACAGACCGGAAGGCATCAGCACGCAGGCCTCACACCGCCACCTTGCGTGGGCGCCCACGGCCACGCTTGGCAGGAGCGGAGCCGGACCCGGGGGCCGGAGAGGCGGCCTCCGTGGCGACCTTGACCTTCTTGGCCGAGGAGGGACCCGGCGGGCGGCCGCGGCCCCGGGGCATGCCGGTGGTGGCCTTGGCGACGGCCTCCTTGACGGCGTCGGCCATGGGGTCCTTGACCTTGGGCGGGCGGCCCCGGCCGCGCTTGGGCGTGTTGGGGTCCTTGGGCGCCGCCTTGGGCTTGGGCGGCGCGTTGGGGTCCTTGGGCGGGCGGCCGCGGCCGCGCTTTGCCGGGGTGGCGGAGGGAGCGTCGGCCTTGAGGTAGTTGTTCTTGACGAAGGCGAGCTTGCCGGCCTCCTTCATGCTGGCGAGGTTGGCCGTGAGGAGGGAGGCGTGCGCGGAGGGGAGGCCCTCGTACTTCTCCTCGATGTAGCTGGAGATGGCCGACTTGCTCGAGCCGTTCTTGTCGCCCAGCGCCTCGATCGCCGCGATAATCATCTGCGAGGAGAAGCAGAGGCGCTCAGGCCGCGGCCGGCAAGGAGAAGGATCTAGTACCAAACATGGAAATGATGCGCCGCCGACGAATCTACGGCGGAAGGCACTGAAGCAGAGCGTCAAAACTGGGAGAAACTCACCTCGGGGTAGGGCGGGATGTCACCGGACTTGGGGGACCCGTCGTTGGCCATGGCAGCGACGGCGGCTACAGCCCACGGCGGTGGAACCGAGCGGTCGGGCTACAGTGCGGGCGCTGAGGAGGGAGCGGGCTGCGGGGAGGGGAAAATTTTCGGATTTGGATCGGGGGAGGAGGCGAGAAAGGCGGGGGCAGTAGATAAGAAATGGGCGAGCTGTGCCGCGTGTGCCAGAGGCAGCAGGCCTATGACCTAGGGTTTCCGCGCGCGGTCACCGACGTGTGGGCCGCGTAGGTTAGTGTCCAGGGCCCGGGACCACCTGGCGGTGGGGCACCCGGAGCGTGTCAGACGAATCTGCAGTTCCAGCCGATATAAATGCAGCTTTCCTATTTTGAACGCCTTTATCGATGTGCGGTGGACGGAGACTCGTGCGTGACGTGCACGGACGGCGGGGATGGCGAGGTGGGGGATCCGAGGGCGGAGAGGGGAGAAGCAACGGGTGTGTGCACGCGGATCGGTGACGTGGCGGGGGGTCGGGGGCGGGGCGAGGGAACGCTCCTGAAACGCTTTTGCTGGACTTGTCGTCTCCTGCGCGGGGAGCGGGAGCGGGAGCGGCCTCGCGTTTTGGGTCCGGGAAATGACCGTCCTGCCCCCCTACGGGCGGGCTGTCCATATAAACAATACAGGATACAGTATTTTTTTTTTATTTTACAGATATAGAATTCGGCCCTTTGTCGGGCTCGGGCCTCCGCGGGTCTGATCCACTTTTTTACCGAATGGTGCCTCGTAAGCCTACGGCCACGCACAGATTTCAACGCAGTGACCTGTTCATCAGAGTCCTACCCTGGCCGGTGTTCGTATTTTTCTGGATATTTTTTTGCATTCCGGCGTGCGTTTAGTGAGAGACGACATTTAGAGCAATTTTAATGGGGCGACCCATTTCATCTGCTGGTATCTGTTCAGGTCGGCGCGGACATAAAAGGCGGTCCAACGCGCCGACTCAAACGGACGCGCGTCCGTTTGGTGTCCGCATGGCGACTCATTCCCGGTCCAATTTTGAGTCGGATTTGCGTCGGCGCGGACACGAGACGGATGCGTGCGCGCTTACTCCTCTCCCCGGGCCCGCCGGTCGGTGGCAGCCACCACCATTTCCCCTCATTTACCCCAAAAACCCTCCCGCCCTCGTGCGTTCCCGTCCCCACACCCGCCATGGACGACGACCTCAACCTCGACGCCGCCGCCGGCCTCGCCTCCCTCGCCTCGTCCGGCATGACCGCCCTCTCCGGCAAAGGCAAGCCTCGTGCCCCGTGCAAGACCACCGTCGTGCCCAAGCCAAAGAAGGCGCTGACGCCCGAACAGCGGGCAAGGGAGTCGGCCAAGAGGAAGGGTCGGAGGCACGCCGTCGAGGCAAGGGATGAAGCCGTGGTGGATGTTGTCGTCGCCGCTGCCGCGCAGCAGGAGGTCACCAACTGTGACGCCCGGATAATTAAGCTACAGTGATCCCACGCTAATGGTGCCACGTCACCATGGTTACTCTTGCTAATCTCGATTTAGTTCGAAACCGATTCGAATTCAATTTCAAAATCTAACAAACAATAAAAGTTTTCAAATATTAAAACTAAAATGTTTAGTGTGAGTGAAATAATGCACAGGTAATTATGGTGTAGAAATCAAACTTTTATAAAATGTTTGAATACTTAAACATGAACAAAACAGTAGCTAAAACAATTATTTGAATGCCTTTGGTATTTTGTAAAATGCTAAACTATTTTATTTCAGGGTAAAAGTTTTTTTT